>NC_083684.1:55375000-55459209 GCF_033118175.1 Dama dama
GATGAAGAGAAAGATTCCTCTACAGGAACAACAAGACAGGGGGGAATGTGAGGCTGCCAGGGTTACTACCGTGACGGGCGGCCTGGACCTAAGTTTTAGCTTCCCCCGAAATGGTAAGATTCCCTACCCCCATCAGGTAACCTGGAGCCAGCCAATCAATATGCGCCCAGTAAGAACAAAGGGAGAGCTGGCCTTCCTCACTTCCCCTGGGCTCGAGTCCAGGAAGCCTTTATGCTCACACCCAGACTCAACTTCCTTCGTTTTAAATTCTAAAATCATTTTGTTGACAATTGTGAAAGGCACTTTCCATTTATATCTCTTACAAAATATTGCCTATATTCCCTGTGTGTATGATCCATCCTTGAGGCTGTCTTAGGGCTTCTCAGGTGGCACTAGTATCCAAGAATCTGCCTGCCAATGCAGGAGGCACAGGAGACACGGGATCGATCCCTGAATAGGCAAGATCGCCTGCAGAAGGAAATGGTAACCCAATCCCAGTATTCTTGCTTGGAGAATTCCATGGACAGGAGAGCCTGTCTTACTCCCAGATTTTGTACCTCCTCCTCCCCACCATACTTAATCTCCTGCTCTCCCACTAGAAACCACTAGTTTCAAAATATCCTTCTGCTGCTTTTTTGTTATATCCACTACTCGTCAGGAAAGTAGTGTATATTACAATTGTTTTTGTTAGATCCACTAGAAGAAAAGCATTATAAAAGTATAAAATTTTTTTCTTTTATCCACTTCATATACAGTCAAGAAAGTACTGTAGATAGCAACGAAGTAGTGTATCTCTCCGCACAGGAAGGAGTAGCCAAGACACAGCCTCTTCCAGATGGAGACTTCCCATATGTCTGTCAGAGCAAGTAAATTGAGGACCTAGACTAAAAGGAACAGAAACACTCCCTTGTTCAGCATGGAGACACTGATTTATTTAACCAAGAACAAGCTCAAAGAAACTCTTGAATATATAGCTGCTGACCATCTCACAGAGATGTTATAGACATTTGTAGAAAATAAATTACAAGTGGATGAATTGAGGCTGGCCCGGAGGCCATTCAGTGAGTTGCTTAAACACCTAGTCAAATGGTTGCTGCTATCTGTCCTACACCAGATGGCTTTGGTGGCATGGAACCAGTTAGGCATGAGTTGCTTAAGGAATAAGATTATATATGTCTTTAGGAAGTTTGGTCACCAACTAGCTGAAGTCATCATGGCTTAATTTCTATTCATGTGTCAGTTCGGTATCTATGCTATCTTTGTGAAGTCTTAAGAAGACAGCATCATGCATTATTGTGTGAGAGGACTCATCATTGTGGGATGTTTGCGGCTAAGATTTCAGTTTCCTTCTGATTTATACATCCCAACTCTGCCTGCCTAACCAACAAGACTGATTGAACTGGGGGAGACATCCCTAAGATTATAATAGTATTCAAAATACACAGATCACCAGCTTACCTTCCTTTTTTGTTTCCTCAACAACAGTTTGGTCTAACACGAACAAAAATTGAGAAACAGAATTTTTGCTGTTGGCAGCAACACACCACCTCTACCCTCCTGACAATGGATGACCTGTGGGCCTTTTCAGTTGCTCTTTGTGACTAGTCCACCAGGCTCCTATGTTCATGGGCTTTCCCAAGCAAGAATACTGGAGTGGGGTGCCACTTCCTATTCCAGGGGATCTTATGCACCCAGAGATCAGATGCGTGTTCCCTGCATGTCCTGCGTTGCAGGCATTTTCTTTATCACTGAGCCCCTAACAAAGTACAGCCTTCACTCTAAGGATATAAAGGATATCTGAAGGCTCATGTGGTCTGCCCGATTCTGTGCTGACTTCCTTCTCCTGGAGCTGAAACTCCAGCCAGGGACAGACCAGGGAAGGGACGGATTGTAACCAAGCAGGACCCTCTGAGGCTTTCCCAGAATAACCCCCCAGCCAAGTCCTCTGCCTGCCTTTTGTCTGTAAAAAAACTTGCACCACAGAATAAATGTAGGGACTTCACTCCCGGTCTAGTGGCTAAGACTCCACCAGTCAAATTCAGGGGTGAAGGTTGAATACTTGGTTGGGGTATGAATATCCCACATGCCTTGCAGCGAGATTAGGGGGAAAAAAAAGAAGAAGAATAAATTTAATCAGTGAAGTGAGAAAATGTGGAAAGGAAACAGTCAAACAAGACTGATGAAAAAATGAGACCTAGTCTTATTTAAATATATGTATGACTCAGTTTGTGTGTTTGTCTTTAGATAACATTCCTGAGATTCATTTCTCAATGAGCTCCATTTAATTGACTTAAAGAAAAGTAAACACTTACAAATAAAGTATTTCTAAGGTTCACATGATCTGGGAAATGTTCAATATTAAGTCCATATTTGGTATGGACCTCAGGTTAGTTTGTTGTTTAACCGCGTGTGAATTGATGGAGACATGAGTCACTAAGATTGTCATCAACACTCACTGCACCTAGTTCTGCTGCGAGTCAAAAAGTCCTATCTGTTACAAAATTTAACTGCAAGGAAATTAACTATGATGATATTGTCATAAATAATAGAGATAAATGGTAGAGATGTTTTTAGGTAAACTCTTTAAAAGAATTATATTTCGTTTTTCCAAATTCGTCGGAATTTAGAACTTTAGGGTTTTGCTAAATTCAGTAAAATAATGAGAATGTACTGAAGACTGAAATCAGTTTGAGATAAAATACTGAAACACTGACTACTGAACAAATCCATGTTTATCTTTACCTTCTTATGAATGAAAACACTAAATGTGTTTATTAAACACACATCTTGTACCACCTAAAGAAAAATTATGCTCTGAAATATGTCTGTCATATACTTTATGAATCTAATGTCATAAAAAGAAATACAATTCAATTGCTTGTTTCTTGGTTTTAAGTTTTAAGGGATTTTAGAAATGCAGTGTATTTACAGTTACTAAAAATGGTAAGAGACTGGAATGCAAGTAGGACATATGTTTGTTGTCAAAAGAAGATATAGAAAATAACAGTAGTTTTTCTTGAAATATAACAAGAGGATAATTTTGCTGGTTTGGATAGGGAAAAATAAGAGACATATTATGTGGATACAAAAAAAAATGATTAACGTTTTTAAAAAAGGGAGGATTGATTAAGGTTAAATTAAATTTAATTAGGTAAAGAACTTTCTTTTTAATAGTAACCTGGTCCAAGACTGGAATTTGGCTTTCTCTCTCTAATAAGAAAACAAACTTCCTGGAATAATGAGCTGCCTTGGAGAAGAGATGGGAAGTCTCTTTCTCTAGCTAACTTTGAGTGTCCAGGAGGAACTGTGAGGCAGCTCAGAGGGAAATATTAGACTGATTGGCATCCCTGGTGTGTTAAATACCACGGGGAACATTGTTAAATGTAAGTCTTCTAGAGTTCTCCTGCGGACGGTTGCTATTAATACAGATGTGTTAAAAATTAAGGAATTCCGACAAACCTGGTGTGTCCTGATGTTACCAAGACATAATTCTCATTACTGTAATCAAGTTTCTTAGCCCATTACATTGTGCTCACGAGTGTCACCATATCTTTAAGTCACTCACAGAGAGTTCTTGTACTCGGACGGTTTTGCAAAAGTGCTTCATATAGGGAAGACCATTTTGAGAAGCACTGGTCTCTGATCAATTTCACTTTATACCATGCAACTGGGTAGGAAATTTAGGGTGAAGTGAAAGTTGCTCAGTTGTGTCTGACTCTTTGTGACCCCATGGATTATACAGTCCATGGAATTCTCTAGGCCAGAATACTGGAGTGTAGCCCTTCCCTTCTCAGAGGATCTTCCCAACCCAGGGGGCTTCCCTTGTGGCTCAGCTGGTAAAGGAAATTTTAAAATCCTAATTTAAAAAACATGATGGTATCATAAAAGTGTTTAACAAAAAAGATGAGCTCCTGAAACAACTTGTAAATATAGTTTTAGAGTTTATGGATTTTGTTGGCTGAAATCTTATTGGGTTTGATCTGTGATTTCCAGATAAAACAAAGCCCTTCCCCTCAAGCTACTAATGACTGACAGCAATTGAGTAAATTCCCTCTGTGAGTAAAATGCAAATATGTTTCTTTTCTCTCTTTTTTGTTCCTCCAGAGGTTAATGATTCTTATGTTCTGAGCGGCCTTATCAGGTTAATAAAAACGACAGTTTCCTGACAGGAGCAGAAATCTTCCTATTTTGCGGACTTCTAGAAGAGAGAAATCTGCAAGGCAAAAACGAATGGCAGGACTTTGGCCTGGATTTCCTGAGCTTAGGAGGCTATTTGTTGTTTGTCTTTGGCATTTGGTCTGAAACACTTTTTTTATACATATAATTGTTTTATTATTGATTTATTCTTGGAGGTGGTCTTTCTGATCAACACACATACTCTTCCGTTCAAGGGGGGCTTTCTCGAGTTGCAGCACTAATTGTGAACAAGACAGCTCAAATTCTAGCCTCACAGCAAAGACCACTTGGATACTACATATATATCAAATGGAAACCCTCCACAACGCTTCTTCCTTCTTGTCCTCTAAACTAGGAGGACTCTTTTGAAAAACATGACAAATGTGTACTTTAATCATTATCCTCATGGTAATATGTCTCATAATTTTCAAATGTCTGTCCAGGGCTTATGACAAGGCAATCAAAGAGAGAAATAATATTGTCTTAATACAGACTATTGATGCTAAGCTTGAAACTCGAGATGATTTCCAACTCTGTGTCCATTCCCCAAGTAGGGAGGATGACTCCTGAAGGAACTGTAATCAAGCAGGACCCTATGAAGCCTTTGTAGATCTCCACCCAGGTCCACCTGCCTTCTGTTTGGGAAAAAAAAAAAAAGGTTTAGTCAAAGAATAAATTTAATCACAGAAAATATAGAAAGAAAACTGTGAAGAAAGACAAAATAAGAATACCTTAGCTACTGAACAAACTCATGCAGAATTAGTTTGTCCTCAAGGGCTAGTCATAATGCTGGGAGCCAGGACCTTTGACCTCTTTTACAGAATCAGAAACCCCCCCGGCAGAGGGAAGAAGTGAACTATGCCGCCCACAAACAGGAAGACCTGAGACCGGCTGGAACCAGAAGGGTGATGCTGCTGTTCCCCGTGACCTCATCACAGACCCAACAGAAAAGCGCCTCGAGTTGATCAGGCTCTCCTCCTTGAACACTGTAAGAGTCCTCAAACCCTCTCCAAGACCGGACACACAGCCTTTTAAAAAACATATATTTTATTTATTTATTTGGCTGCCTTGGGTCTTCCTTGTAACAGGCAGGATATTCCCTGCGTGTGGCAGCATCCTGGCTTGCAGCAGGCAGACTCTCTAGCTGTGGGGTGCGGGCTGAGCTGCTCTTGCCCTGGGGGATCTCAGTTTACCGACGGGAGATCATACCCCTGTGCCCGGCATTGCAAGGTGGATTCTTAACCACTGAACCGCCGAGGAAGTCCCAGGACACAGTCTTGTTTTTTTTTTTTTTTCTTCTTCTTTTTTTTTTTTTTTTTTATTAGTTGGAGGCTAATTACTTCACAACATTTCAGTGGGTTTTGTCATACATTGATATGAATCAGCCATAGATTCACACGTATTCCCCATCCCGATCCCCCCTCCCACCTCCCTCTCCACCCGATTCCTCTGGGTCTTCCCAGTGCACCAGGCCCGAGCACTTGTCTCATGCATCCCACCTGGGCTGGTGATCTGTTTCACCATAGATAGTATACATGCTGTTCTTTTGAAATATCCCACCCTCACATTCTCCCACAGAGTTCAAAAGTCTGTTCTGTATTTCTGTGTCTCTTTTTCTGTTTTGCATATAGGGTTATCGTTACCATCTTTCTAAATTCCATATATATGTGTTAGTATGCTGTAATGTTCTTTGTCTTTCTGGCTTACTTCACTCTGTATAAGGGGCTCCAGTTTCATCCATCTCATTAGGACTGATTCAAATGAATTCTTTTTAAGGGCTGAGTAATATTCCATGGTGTATATGTACCACAGCTTCCTTATCCATTCATCTGCTGATGGGCATCTAGGTTGCTTCCATGTCCAAGACACTGTCTTGAGGGCGTTATCCTGCTGCGACCCCCACACCTGGCAAAACAGTAAAGCTATGTGCTTCCATTTCACTCACAACTCTGTCTCCGAGATTTAATCCGGCCCTAGTACATACACAGAGACTGAATTTTGGCAGCAAAGCTGAAGGAATTACAGGGACCCGGGAGCAGGAGGGCTGAGGGTGTCTGAGCCCCCAGGGGGTCGAAAGCAGGGAGGTGCCAAAGGGGAAATTCTGGAGGCGAGCCCTGAGGAGAGGTCAGTGTGGGGAGCAGGGACGGCGCTGTGTGCAGACCTGGGCGCTCAGGAGGCCGGTTCCTGATCTGAGCGGAGCGGCCAGAGGCGCCAGGGCGGCCCTGAGCGGAGTCGGGGGTGCACAAGGCCCTGGTGCCAGTCTTCAAGGAGAGAAGAGGGTCAGAACAGAGACAAGGAGAAGCTCTGCACCACGGAGGAACCCTCGGAGTGTAAGGACCATCCTGGCACGGGACGCATGTGGATGGTGTGGACTCCAACAAGCGCTGTGCTTCCCAAGGGGCCCGCGAGGCGGTTCCAACAGCGCTAGATACACCAAAGGCCCTTTTTTGCCAAAACTATGAAACTGCCCAAAAGCCCCAGCCCTGCGTTTATTCCTAACCCAACCTTCCTCTCCCATCCCCAGCGACAATGACCCTCTCTTCATTCCCTGCCCCCCAAACTCCTCCCCATTCCTTGGATTTTCTAGATCCTGCTAGGCTCTTCCAGCTCATTCTTCCTCATCCTCCATATCTTCCCTGCACACCCTGTCCCGTGTTCTAGATTCTTCTGCTTAGCTCCCCTCCTTTCCCTGGGTCCTGGATCCTTTTCCACCTCCACTGTGGTCTCAGTTTCACCGTCCCACAAATCTGAGCTCTTCGCAAAACTCCACTGAAGGACGTTTGGCGTCCCCAGGTGGACATTCACTTTCCTGAAGGGCTGCCCTAGATGCTGGAGGCCCCACCGCAGACCCCCTCTGAGAGCAATCCAGCCTTTCTCAGCCTGGCCCCAGCTGGAGCCTGGATCCTGCCCTCCTGTCCCACACTCTAGTCCCCACCCCAAGGCCGCCCCCCATTGGCATCTCCATTTCCCTTGGGCTCTAATCCAGGAAACTTTTCTGCCCCCATCCCTATCCCTCAAGTCCCTTCATTTTTTGAACTGTCCAAGCCCTCAACTCAAGCCTTCTGTCTCCTCTCAGGTCCTGACATCTGCCACTCCTGCTCATTCTCTGCGTTTCTAGAACCAAGGGATTCCAATCTCCTTCTCCACCTGGTTTCCTGTGCCCTTTGTCCATCCCCTCTTCTTCAGGGGTCCCTGGGACTCCTGCGTGCAAGGACATTTGCACCTGTGTGTTCCTAATACCTTTCACAGACACACAACACATAGACATATACAAGCACACAGATACATATAATTACATGAATACACATATACACACCCATGTCCACACATATACATAGGCAGGTACCTACATACATACACACAAATATGCACCACATTTTCACACACAAACGCACATACACACAGCCCACAGAGCTCCGATACCAAGGCCTTAATTCCAAGACTCTCAAGTGGTTGCACATGGAGCTCTTGTCTGCACACTCCTCCCCCTGGGCTGGGTCTGGAGAGTGTCCCTTCTCTTAGTGACAGTTTAACCCTGAGTGTGCTTTGCTGTCTTACGGTCGCTCACCTCACCGCACGTCAGAACCCTAACCTTTCTGATCACTCCTCTCTGCCCCTTCTGTCTCCAAAGGATCTCATATAGTTTCCCAGAGCGTCTGATCCTTTTCCCTCCAAGAGCACTTACACAGTGCAGTGCGTGCTGGGGACGCGCTGCGTGGTGCCTGTGCCCAGCTTGCTCGGTGCTCTCACAGAGGCCCTCGCTCTGATGCAGAGACTGCCCTCAGCCGAGCCACAGTCCCTTCTTCGGTTGCCCCCCACCCACTCCTGGGAGCAGCCAGCAGCCAGGACCACCTGGCGCAGGGCTCCAGAGCCCCAAGTGCGGCCGACCCGGGGCCGAGGTGTCTGCTCAAAGCCCCCGTGCAAGGCTAAATGCAGCACGTCCCCAGTCGGCAGGGAAGGGAGGGAAACACATTAAGCCTGGGTGTCCCTGAAGCCTCAAGGAGTACAGCCTTCTGACCCTTGATCTGAGCCCTGTCAGGTTCATTTCAGACACTCACCTCCAGACCTCAAAGATCAGGATCGTGTTCTGTGTGTGCTGGGTGGTAACAGCAGCCGTAAGAAGGAGACTCCTTCTTGAGAGACTGTGCAGATTTCAAAGGACACACAACAGGAATTTGGAATTCCCTGGATGTCCAGTAGTTAAGACTCTGCGGTTTCACTTCCGGGGCCCTGGGCTCAATGCCTGTTTGGGGAACTGAGATCCTGCAAGCTGCACAGTGTGGCCAACAGGAAAAATAAAAAACCTACAGTTCCTCATAGTAAGATTTACAGTCTGTGTCTCTTTTCTTTTGTCTAGTCCTAATTCCTGGCAGGCAGGAACTGATCGTCATTTGGATTAGAATCCCTGGTATGTGGTAAACTGATTAGGGTATATGAACCTGAGTTCAGCCTCTGGATCATTAGGATCTGAACCCACCAAGATAATGAAGGGAGCGGTTCTGCTTCTGGGAGGACAAGGAGCCCAGACCCAGGGTGGAAAGGGGTGGAAGGGATGCTCGAGTGCCCTGGGGGTAGGGGTGACCCCGTGTAGCGTCTGCACGACCGGCACAGGTTTTGTGTTGCAGCCACTGGGGACGGGGACATTGACAGCAGTGGAGGGGAGGAGCCAGGAAGAGAAACTCGTGTCCAAATAATCCATGCTGGAGGGGGTGTGGAGAACAGGTGGGGGGATGTCACCTGGTGCAACCACTTGGAAGCAATATGAAGGCTCCTCAAAAAATCTAAGAATATAGTTGCCATGTATCTTGCAATCCCGATTCTGGGCATACTCTGAGACACATGTGTAATTCAAAAAGACAGATGGACCCCGGTGTTCATAACAGCCCAGACTATTGACAATAACCAAGACATAGAAACTACTAAATGTCCACCAACAGATGCACAGACACAGAAGACGTGGGGTGTGTGTGTGTGTGTGTGTGTGTGTGTGTGTGTCTATATAATGGAGCATCACTCAGCCCCTAAAAATAATGAAATAATGTGATTTGAAGCAACATGGACAGCCCTAGGGTTTATCATACTGAGTGAGGTAAATCAGAAAGAGAAAGACAAATACCATATATCACTCCTATGTGGAATCTAAAATAAGACATAAACAAACTTATCTTTGAAGCAAAAACAGACTCACAGACATAGAGAACAACTTGTGGTTGCCAAGGGGAAGTGGTGAGGAGAGGGAAGGATTGGAAGTTTGGGACTGGCAGATGGAAACTACTATATAGAGGGGGGGGCGGTCAGCACCAAGCCCTGGAGGACAGCACCCATTACCGTGAGATGAACCACAATGAAAAAAAAGATGGAAAAGAATATATAGATATGTCAATAAATCACTCTGCAGTGTAGCAGAAATCAAACCCGACATTGTAAATCAGCTATACTTTAAATAAATAAACAGGACCAGGATGGCAATCTGCTCCCACTGTTAGAAGTTCAGCAGAAGAGGGTAAAAGGGAAAATGATCTGAACTGACACCTGTTTAGTACCGTGTCCCCCTGGGTCCTGTCTGCACAGGATCATTCTCAGTTACCAGGTGCTAAGGGCTGCCAACTGCGATAGTACTAGAGGGAGAGGCCCACTGCATATCAATCTTTCCCCCGATTTTTTAAATTGTTAATCTTTATTCATTTTTTCTCTTTTTAATTTTTAAATTATGAAAGTATGCTAACGCATTTACAGGAGACGTGAAAAATAGAGAACAAGGTTACATGTATGTGCCTGGTATATTATAATTATTTTTTAAGTAGACAAATTAAGATTTTTAATTGGAGTTTCAACATCAAACTCTCAGTGTTTGTCTAGGTGAGAGAAAAGGCAAGAATTGGAACTCATACAATCTTCTCCTGAAAAGATCTAACTGTCTGAAGGCCTGTTCTGCCAGTTTTCCCCAGAGCACAGAGTGCCTCATTTCTGATTTTCACCCTGAACTCCTTTGAGGGGAGTTGAAAGTCAGCAGTTGCAGTGGCCATGATTTAATCCTTGTAGGCGTAGATGGAAGTGTCAGTTTTCAGCTGGTAGAGCCCCTTTTTGCTCATAAACGTGACCATGATTCTGAGGGGGCATTTCATGACCATTTGATCCCATGGTGCTGAGAATGTCTGTTCTCAGGTTTGGCAAAGATTTTGTTGACAGGCCACTCAATGTGCTGTTTACTGGACTAGGCCATAAAACAGTACCCAAGATCTAGCTTCATTTTCTAAGCTTAGTCATGAATTAGATATTACAATATAAAATTGACTCGTTTATAAAAACCAGTTGAAATAAATAAAACTTTTAAAGGCTTTTTCCCGTTTTTCAAAATTTTACAAGTAAAGGTCAAACTAGAGTAGCTATGGTTCAGTCTCAGGAGTTAGAGATGGTCTAGATAAGTGTTCCTGAGAACAGAGCCAGAGCCCTGGTCTCAAGGCACAGGGAAAGACAATCAGGTTCTAAGAGAATGGTGGCAGGTCTAAGCCAAATGATGGTCAGAGAAAGCAAAATGGCCATCAAAAAGGACCACACAGAACACAGAGTTAAAACACACACATATAAACCTGGCAGTTCTCATCGGACACTCCCTTAAATACAAAAATAGAGTCTCTCAAAAAACCTCCTATAGAGACACAGAACTTCAGATCCAAGTACTAACAGAGTAAAGGAAAATATCTCAGGTCTTCAGAGATTTCAAAGGGAGGAAAGGAAGCCAGGTTGAAAGAAGGGGGAGGATGCGGGAGAAGGGGGCAAAAGGGGTGGCCTTGCAGATGTCTCCTGCCACCTGCAGATACCCAGGCCTTATGGGACTTTACCCTGGGCCTCCAGAGAAGGAGGACTGGATCTCGGCCCTACCAGAAGTCAGACCAGAACAGAACCAGAATTCGAGTTCTCTGCCAAGAGGAGGTGATCAATTTCCAATCCTCAGCTCAGGCTGAGGCCCTTCGACGAGATTCCTGCATCCAGGACCGGGGCACTAGAAAAAGCGGGAAGGATAGGAAGGGGTAAGGAGAAGAAAGAGAGACGGAAGGGGAGAGAGGTCAATAAAGTCTCTTGTTCCTTACCGGTCGGGACACTCTGGCCAGTGCTCTGCGTCAGGAGGAGACCAGGGACAAACGGGTCCCGGCTGAGGCTGCTGGGTCTGGTCCATTGGCAGGCAAGCTGGCCGCTGAGTACCCTGAGTGGTCAGGCTGTCAGTTGCAGCCAAGAAGGATCCCACCAGACTCGCCATGTGTTGTGCTGTAGCCACGGCTTCCCGGAAACAAACTCACTCAGAAGGACGATGCAGATAGTGGAGTGCAGATTACTACATCGGCGGGCCCAAGGCAAAGTCTCCTCTCAGCCAAGACCCCGACCAGTTTTTGTGAAACCTTATATACCCTGAGTGTACTTGCTCAAACCCACCTCCCCAGATTCCTTGAAACTAGTCTGGACAAGGTAAAAGAGAGCTATGATCAAAGTTAACCCATGATTCATGTGTCACAAGACTAGATAAACAGTTGACATGTATCAGTCGGACTGTGGTCATATCCCGATAAACATAATGGAATTTACGACTTTGTTCTGTTACAGAGATAATTAGCATATTCTTTTAGGCAATGGAGAGTCCAAGTACCAGTCCTGAGGCTCTTTTACCCGGGGGTCTGGTTTCCCATTGGTATGCCACTTCTACAGACACCGGGCACAAAGTTCAGAGTCCATTGGGAGGGTGACCAGGCATGTAGCCTAGTGTTCGCAGCCTGGCCCGAGACGGAGCCCAGCTCTGTCTGCTTCATCCTCCAGCTGCAGGAAGGGGGACCCCTTCCAGGGCTCGAAACCAGGATCTTGTCTAACACTCGGAAATGAATCGCCCGAGGAGACACATGTGCTGACAATATGGGAAGTTTTCTTGGGAGAGGGCACCCGGTGGAGAAGGGAACGCGAAGGGGAAGGGAACCCAGGAGAACAGCTCTATCACACGGCCTGTAGTCTCGGGTTTTATGGTGATGGGATTCGTTTCTGGGTTGTCTTTAGCCAATCATTCTGACTCACAGTCATTCAGGTGGTGCACGCCTTCTTCAGCCCAGATGGGTGCCCGAGAGAAGGATTCTGCGAGGTGGTCGGACATATGTTGTCTCTTTGGACCTTTCCCAAGCTCTTCCGGTTGGTGGAAGCTCATTAGCTCCCTGTTCCTTGCCAGAACCTCCTGTTGTAAAACAACTCATGGCAATGGTTACGATGGTGCCTGGCCAGGGTGGAATCAGTGCGCTTCCCCTAACACCCTGATCACCTGCACCATCCCTACTTAGCTGGAGAGGAAACACTCAGCAGGCAGCTGAGAAAAGCTGACCAGTCCTGGTTAGAACAAGGTGAGCAGTCTTTCCCAGAAGACTGCCAACGTCCTGCTGACCTGGCTTTCTCAGAAGGCCATTGTAGCACGAGAATATACTCCATCAAACAATCCAAAGGAAACGTCAAACCAAAAGGCACAGGAAGAATAGGAGCAAGCTACACGTGCTGCGAAGAAACAAGAATTTGAGAGGCAAAAACGAGAGAGAGGAGATGCTCCAAGGCTCTACAGAAACAAGAAAATGGTAGTGTTCAAAATGAGGAGCCAGAAGACTCAAAATGGACAGCCAAATTCAAATTTACAAATGGAGTATTTTCTAAGAAACTACAGGAAAAGAAGGGTAAAAATTTAGGGTGAAAATATCTACTTGCTATTGAGTACTTTTGGATGGGGACTGTCCCTCCTAACATGTAACTAAATGTGTCTACATAAACTGGATTGGGAAGGGATAGGAAAAAAAAAAAAAAAACCAAACCATGTACAAGTCATGCTGTTTTCAAATATTTTCAATTCTCGTTCATAGTTCATTTGATCATTTTCCGGGAGATGCGACAAGGACATCAAGTATCATTCAACAAATCGTTTCCAAGTCGTTTGAAACGTTGTTTAAACTGGATTTCTACTTATTGCTTCATTAACCTATGGGACATCTGGGTGAAATGTAAAGGAGAAACCGGGTTCTCATAGCACCGGCAATCCTTCCTGTTAAAAACTTCAAAATAGGTTTAATTTCACGCAGACAAATCAGTTTAAGAAATTCCTTTAACACATAAACAAAGTCGTTCTCGCTTTCTCGCAAAACATAATGAGTATCTCGTTGCTTTCGCTCAGGCTGTGCCTGCGTCTTAACTCGTAGCGGTGCCTCAGTGGGTCTGCAGAGAGGCCAGTGTCATTAGAAACAGAAGTTGAAAGTCACTCAGGGCGCTCCTGGTGAGGAGAGGCACCGCGCAGGGTGCAGGGACCCAGGGGAAGCGCCAGGTTTGAAAGAGCTTGTGGCCTCTGGAAGGGGGAGTGTCTAGGGCAGAGCTGAGAGCTGGTTGTTTTCAGAAGAGGCGGCAGAAAGTGGCCAGTGGGGTGGGGCCAAGCCCTCAGCTGAGTATCGGTTTTTGAATACCCCGGGTGTGTTTGGAGCTCTGGAGGTGGTCTCTGATAGCCGGGGACCTGGACGGGGAGAAGTTCGGCTAGGTGTGTGAGTATCAAATGCGGAGGTGCTTGTGTCTCCATAGAGCTGAGAAAGCTTGCTAGGGCTAGTGTCGTTGCACCCAAATCCCTGGGCACGTTGTGGCCATCAGAAGCCGTGCAGAGATTCCAGATGGCGGCAGATACTTTCCCAAAGCTGCTTTAGTGCAGGAGTCTCTGAGGGCACTGACGGGCCTGTGTGTTGACTCTTAAGTTGGAAGGAAAACGTGTAAATGAGCACTGGGTTGCCTCAGAACCCCAGGAAAGGACTAGAAGGTGTGAGATGTCTGTGTCCTTAGCACAGAAAAGGTGCTTGCACTGCATCTCCTTGAAGGCGGATGTCATCCTGTAGCCTCACACGGCTGCCCAGAGAAGTGTGGTGGGACCGGCTGCTCCACACTCAAAGCAGTAGAGCGGCCAGGTTGGTGCAAAGGAAAGTTTGCTTTGTTTCAGACGCCAGCAGGTCGGGGGGAGGATGGTGGACACCTGTCCAGAGGCCGACTGACCGCTCCCCCACCCAAACCCTTAGTGGCAACCAGTGGGGCCAGAGCTTTTCCAGACAGAAGTGTGAGGGGGCCGCTCTATGCAGAAACAGCCCAGGCAGCTGGTTGAGAGTCACCTTCAGATCAGTCATCAGTGGTCTGACCAACATCATCTTGATTGTTTTCGGGACAGTGAACCTTCAGGTCCAGGGTCAGTTCGATTGCTTGACGAGAGGCCAGACAGGAAGTTCAGGCAAGGCTTTATTGGGGCTCTGGGTGCAGGAGGAAGGGAGCCAAACAAGTGACAGGTTCCCCTGGTTTGCACCCCAGGAGGGTGGGGGGAGGGTGTCAGGGCATGCGGGGGACTGTGGTCCCTGAAGTGGGGCGAGTGCAGGCTGGGTCAGGGGTTGGGCTGGAGGGGTGAGATCGAGGTCTGCCCCCTCCCCACACCCTTGGTGGGGTGTGTGCAGGCATCACAGCCAGGCTCCCGCTTTTGTTCTCCAGCTGGGACGTGGTGATTGGGTTTTTGATCTGCTTTCCTATCTTGTGCATCATTGGCCCCAACTGTTCATGTGGGGTCTTCCTGAAATAGGGACTGAACTCTTGTCCCCGAAATTGGCGGGTGGACTCCTAAGCACTGGACCGCTGGGGAAAGCCGGTACAATATATACAGAAAGGCCAGATCTGGGCCTCCTGTGGCCCTGGGCCTAAAACGTTCACATCAGGAAGCCTGCGGAAGGTTTCTCTGTCCCTTTCATCCCCCTCACTTCATCCTCTAGGCACCCATTTCTCCTCTGGGCTCCACTGGTATACTTCCTGATTGGGATGTGATTTGGTTTCAGAAATGGCCTTCTCAAACCATGCAGTGCCACCACAGCCTCTCTGAATATTCAGCTACTGAGCAGGATTGTCTCCAAACCTGTCTGGTCTCAAGTCCACAATGTGAGCCTGCGGACCTCCACTCCCCTTCCCGTTTCTCTGAACCAGATGTGCACTCCAGGCGCCTGGCCTCCACCCCTGACAGAGGGCTCCTGTCGACTCCCACCCCCACCCCTGCGCTTTCTCCTGCTGGAGACCCGCTCCCAGGCTAGTGCCCACGGTAGAGACCCTGGGCTGGACATCAGGCAGATCCTGCCAAAGAAACAGACCATCCACTGCACCGCATGTACTTATATCTTTAATTTAGTCCGGTATCAGATTTTGATTTTTTTTTTGTTTCTTCTTCGTGTTGTAGATGGAGGTCACCACGGGTCGGGGGAGTGGGGCATGGACAGGGTGTTTGGGGATGTGAGGAGAAGGAGTCTCATGGGTTGGATTCAGAAATAAGGACGTGAAGCGGAGAACGTGGCGATGTAACCATCTGCAGCCCTTCACGTGGAGCATTCGTGAGGCACGAGGCTTCCCATTTCAAAGAAAACTAAAGATTCAGCAAACTTACAAGATATAGCTTTGGAGGGAAAAGAAGGCTCACACGTCAGGCAAATCCCAGTGCACAGATCTGTATCTCAGGTGCACGAAGGAGGGCACCTTCCAAGGCCCGAACCTGGGCTCTTGTCTACCACTCAGAAATGAAGTGTCCCAGGAGACACACGTGCCGACAAAGCAGCAGATCTTCTTGGGAGAGGGCACCCAGGTGCAGAGCCGTAGTGGAAGGGAACCCAGGAGAACAGCTCTGTCACACAGCCTGCAGTCTTGGGTTTTATGGTGATGGCATTAGTTTCCGGGTTGTCTTTAGCCGATCATTCTGACTCAGAGTCCTTCCGGTGGTGCAGGCCTTCTTCAGCCCAGATGGATGCCAGAGAGAAGGATTCTGGGAGGTGGTCGGACATGTGGCGTCTCCTTTGGACCTTTCCCAAACTCTTCCTGTTGGTGGAGGCTCATTAGTCCCGTGTTCCTTGCCAGCACCTTCTGTCGAAAAACAACTCATGGCAATGGTTACTAGGTGCCTGGCCAGGGTGGGATCAGTGAGCTTCCTCTAACACCCTGATCACCTGCACCATCTCCACTTAGCTGCAGAGGAAAGACTCAGCAGGCAGCTGAGAAAAGCTGACCGTTCCTGGTTAGAACAAGGTGAGCAGTCTTTGCCAGAAGACCGCCAGGGTCCCACTGACCAGGTTTTGTCTGAAGGACACTGTAGCCCTGAACGGCTTCCACCAGAAGGACACTGTAGCAGTTGAATATACTCTGTGAAATGTTCCAAAGAAGAAGAGAACGACAAACAAGAGGCACAGGAAGCATATGAGCAAGCTATGCCTGCTGTGCTGCGAAGAAACAGCAACTTGAGAGGCAAAAAAGGAGAGAGGAGAGGCTCCAAGGCTCTCCAAAAAAAGAAAATGCAAGTGCTCGAAACGTGAAGCCAAAACACTCACAGTGGCCAGACAAATTCGAAATCACAAATGGAGTATTTTCTAAGAAAATACAGGGGAAGAATTAACGGGAAAAATTTAGGGTACAAATATGTACTTGATGTTGAGTACTTTTCTATAGGGAATGTCCCTCCTAACACGTAACTAGATTTGTCAACATAATCTGGGTTGCAAAGGGATAGAATAGAAAAAAAAAAAAAAAAAAAGGTGTAGAAGTCGTACCGTTTTCAAATAGTTTCAATTCTCGTTCATAGTTCAGTTGATCGGTTTCCTGGAGATGCGACAAGGACGTCAAGGATCATTCAACAAAACATTTCCAAGTCGCTTCATGCCGGGGTCCAGCCCCAGCAGGATCCAGGGGAACCCTCAGGATGAACGGCGTCGGTGAATGAGAGAGACAGAGAGACAAACCTCGGGGTTGAGTCTGGAGTTTATTTTTGCATGGCCCCTTTATACCCTTAACAACATCTTTGGGGGAAGTGCATGTTGCTTACACACAGGTCACCTCAAAACATTACAGCAACTTGGCCTTCAACAGAAACTGGATATCACCCACATACTTTTCGTTCACGAGAGTCTTTCTTATCTATTGGCCTTCAGGCCTGCTAACATTTTATGGCTTGCACCTGGTGTGACTTAAGCAACTTCAGTAGCCGACCCTCTTTTTCTTATAATTAATCTATTTTCTTTCTAATAAGTGTCATCTCTATGGGAACTAGATAGGATTACATTTTTACAGAACAGAACTGCGAAGGACAGCAGAAGCAGCAGATATGGCACAAAACAGGCTCTTAGTCTAAAAGTTAACTACCTGCAAGAAGTCACCAGCTAATCTCTATCTAAACTATTTCTAAATTTCTAAAGAATTGTCTATTAGGCACATTTGTGGCTATCATATTTGTGGAACTTTTCTCACCCCGCGAAGGGGACTATGCTTAATAGTTTCTTTTGTTAGCGTACTGTGCTTAGGATGTTTAGAACAATCAAGAGCATTTTGTGCAATGAGATCACACATTTATCAAACAAGCCAGAATGCCAGCAAAATGTTTGAATGGAAGCATTTCCTTCATCTCTGGCCCCTTCATAGGGCAGCAGCATCCAGGAGATTTATTAATTAGGGTTTAAGTTGGTCCTCATTCAGTGAAAGAGGAGCAGGAGAACTCTCGGCAGGCAACACAAGAATCTGCAACAGGGCAAACAAGAACAGCAGCAGAAAAGGGGGGAGGATACAGGGTGGGGTAGAGGCCGAGGCCAACCTGGAGGGTCCCTTATCCTAGACGGCGTTGCCTGTCAGGTTCGTTCCCCGTGACCTCGTCATGGATGGGGTCCCGGACGGCCTTGCCTGCCCGGTATTTTCTTCATGACCTCATCACGGGCGGGACCCCACATAACGGCGCCCGGCAACTTCACACGTTGTTTAAACCGGATTTCTACCTATTGCTTCATCAGGTTCTTTCTGAAAGCAATACGACATCTTGGGTGCGATGGAAACGAGAAACCAGGTTCTCATAGCACCAGCAATCTTTCCTGTTAGAAAGCTCAAAATAGATTGCATTGCATGCAGACAAATCAGTTTAATAAATTCCTTTATCACATTTTGGTACGGTAATTCATTTGGCAGAAAGGGCATCATCTTGCCCTCGAGATAAGCCCACACAATGTGGCTTAGAAGTCGCAGGAGTAGGTCTTGCATGAAGGAAGTCGTTCTCGCTAAGTCGCAACACATAACGGATATCTCGTTTTGCTTTCGGTCAGGCTGTGCCTGCGTCTTAATTCATAGAGGTGCCTCAGTGGCTCTGCAGAGAGGCCAGTGTCCTTACAAAGAGAAGTTGAAAGTCACCTAGTGAGGAGAGGCACCGCGCAGGGTGCAGAGACCCAAGGGGACGCGCCAGGTTTTAAAGAGCTTGTGGCCTCTTGAAGGGGGCGTGTCTAAGGCAGAGCTGAGAGCTGGTTGTTTTCAGAAGAGGCGGCAGGAAGTGGCGAGTGGGGTGGGGCCAAGCCGCCTGCTCAATATCGGTTTTTGAATACCCCGGGTGTGTTTGGAGCTCTGGAGGTGGTCTCTGATAGCCGGGGACCTGGACGGGGAGAAGTTCGGCTAGGTGTGTGAGAATCAAATGCGGAGGTGCTTGTGTCTCCATAGAGCTGAGAAAGCTTGCTAGGACTAGTGTCGTTGCACCTGAATCCCTGGGCACGCAGTGGCCATCAGAAGCCGTGCAGAGACTCCAGATGGCGGCAGATACTTTCCCAAAGCTGCTTTGGTGCAGGAGTCTCTGAGGGCACTGACGGGCCTGTGTGT
Source organism: Dama dama (assembly GCF_033118175.1). NCBI lineage: Eukaryota > Metazoa > Chordata > Mammalia > Artiodactyla > Cervidae > Dama > Dama dama. The sequence continues at coordinate 55,393,856 of NC_083684.1, forward strand.
TGACTCTTCAGTTGGAAGGAAAACGTGTAAATGAGCACTGGGTTGCCTCAGAACCCCAGGAAAGGACTAGAAGGTGTGAGATGTCTGTGTCCTTAGCACAGAAAAGGTGCTTGCACTGCATCTCCTTGAAGGCGGATGTCATCCTGTATCCTCACACGGCTACCGAGAGAAGTGTGGTGAGTTTGGCTGCTCCCCACTCCAAACAGTAGACAAGCCAGGTTGGGTGAAAGGAAAGTTTGCCCTATATCAATGCCGGCAGGTCGGGGGGAGGATGGTGGACACCTGTCCAAAGGCCTTCTGACTTATACCCGAACCAAACCCTTAGTGGCAACCAGTAGGTCAAGAGCTTTTCCAGACAGAAATGTGTGGGGGTCGTTATGTGCAGGAAGAGCAGAGTCATCTGCTATATTTTGAAAAAAAAAAATAAGAGAGAATTAGTTAAGACTTGTTATCTGCCTAACCAAGGTTTATAATATCTAATTGCTAGTGAGTAATTCCTGTATCGACTGTCCCTCCTAACAGGTAACAATTTTTATCATAAATTGCATTCTGACAGAAAACAGTGGAAACTTATGTCCTTCGTGCAGTCTCACCATCATGAAATCAACATCTCCACTTGGTGCTTTGGTATCTATAATGTGGCTCACGGGATATGACTCAGAATATTATCTATAGCCCTTCAGAATCAACTAAATGTCCTTGACTGTGCTTAATGACTATGTCATTATTATTTAGTCTCCTTTGACTGTTTTCCTTTGCTTTCCCATCTCTCACTTCTTTGATTGCAGTCGTTCTTTGACTACAGTTTTCCACTGACAGAAGTCAGGCAGGTACATGGTAGGGAATGGGGGGCAAGGACCTTAGGGTCCTGGTCCTGCTTTGAATACCTGTGCTCCTGGAGAAAGGGGGATGCAGCTAAGACATTGTCTGCCCAGAGGGTGTGCAGTGGAGATGGTGAGGCCTTGGGTACCTGTGGGAAGCCTGGAAAGGGGGATTTGTGTCCTTCTGGGAGTGGAGGCAGTCTTAGATGAGAGACTGTTGACATAGGCACTGAACAAAACAAAACATGTGCCAATTGTTGACTGAACAGAGTTAGTGGTTTTGATAATATTGGATGTTGGGTCTGGGGGCTCTAATAGATGAAGCCACAGTATTATTCATAGTCATCCAGTATGGAATGGCCTAAATTTTTTCCCAAAATTTCGGCTATGCAAGGTTCGGCTGTCAAATGGAGAAGTGGGGATAATCACCCCTTTAGTAATCAGGGTTTTACAAAATTTTCATCTTTGAAGACTATGTTTTCATTTACTTTGGAGCACATTAACTGTTTTAACTGGGGGGGGGGGGAAGGTCCCTAGGATATTGTTTTAGGAAACCAATTTGCAATCACAAGAAAATAGGTTTAATTTTAATGTATGTTACAGTGTCTCTGCCCATAAAGGATATTTTAAAACAATGGCTAGTATGACTATGGGAAATTTAGGCCAGGCATCAGTTAAAGTGAAACATTATATTCTTCTCTTTTATATGTAGTTGGGCTTCCCTGGTGGCTCAGATGGTAAAGAATCTGCCTGCAGTACAGTAGATGGGGTTCCATCCCTGGGTCGGGAAGATCCCCTGGAGAAGGGAATGGCCATCACTCCAGTGTTCTTGCCTGGAGAATTCCATGGACAAAGGAGCCTGGAGGGCTACAGTCCATGAAGTTGCAGAGAGGTGGACACAACTGAGCAACTAACACTTTAACTTTTCATGTGTAGTTACCTGCATCGCCAGCAGATTCTTAACCACTTAGTCCACTAGGGAATCCCCAGATGTCTTTTTATCCAAGATATTTCTGCAAACACTTGGACACACAAAACTCCTCATATATACTATTTATTAAGACAGGATCACACCTGGGTATGAATGTGGCTCTGACTTCTGTGCTTTCATTTGTAAAAGCATGAGGCAAACCAAACATCAGGGTCTCTTACTGGTAAAGAATGAGTGACTGGATGTGGCGGGGGGAACAAGCTTGCAGTCAACGCTGATTCTCTCCAGGCTTGAGTGCCGTGAAGTTACAACCCCTAAAACTTTCAGAGTGCATTTGGTGCAGTGAAAGTTGCTTCAGTTGTGTCCAACTCTTTACAACCCCATGGACTGTAGCCCCCCAGGGTCCTCTGTCCATGGACTTCTCCAGGCAAGAATACTGGAGTGGGCTGCCATTCCCTTCTCCCTGACCCAGGTATTGCATTTCAGGCAGATTCTCTATCATCTGAGCCAGTGAACTTAAAGTATGTCTAAATGACTCAGCCTTGGGGAAGATGAATAATCTCTGAAGAGCAGGGCTGCAGGCACTGACATTGGGTTCATTTAAATCTGGGCACATGGGACCTAGAATCCAGGAGGTTCTAGATGACCTCTGTGCTCACAAGGCTCCTGCTATTCAGAGCTGTGGCTGATTCCCTCTGGGTAGATTCTGGGGAGAAAGGGCTTGTCTCTGATGAGGCTGGTGTCCCTTCCCTTGTCCTCAGCATCCCCTTTCTCACCCACAGCTTCCTAGTCTCTGTCTCCAATCCCTGCCCACATTATGCCCTCCTGGGGCCCATGTTGAAGCCTCCCCTAGCCTCAGTCTACCCTTTCCCATCCTGCCTATCATATTGTCTAGGCAGTCGACAGCCCTCCTCTGCTTGCTGAGCTCCTGATCAACAACGTGCGAAAAGGCAGGACAGAAGTGGGAGCTGTCTGTGTTGCTGGAGTGGATCAGCTCAGAAATCTTGCTAGGAAAGGAGGGCCCCAGGAAGGATTTACAAGGTAGATCACACTTGTGTTCTGTAGTGTTTTAGGTTGCTTCAACAGGACCGCCATGCCTGGACATGTGAGACCTTCTCCAGCAGGTGAGTTTACTCCATCTCCAGCCCAGATTCTCACCCGAGTGGTCTAACCACAAATGAATGTTCCCCACCGTCATTTCCTGTTATTGCAATATTTTTTTTCCTGTGTGTTTTTTTTTGTGTGTGTGTGTGCACTGGGTCTTTGTTGTTGTGTGTGGGCTTTCTCTCTGCTGTGAGTGGAGGCTACTCTCCAGTTGGAGTGTGCACACTTCTTGTTGTGGCGGCTTCTCTTGTTGTGGAGCATGGGCCCTAGGCAGGCAGTCTTCAGTAGTTGTGGAACACGGGCTTAAATGCCCCAAGGCATGTGAAATCTTCCCAGACCAGGGATGGAACCCATGTCCCTGCATTGGCAGGTGAACCATTAAAAAAAAAACCCACTGGAGCACCAGGAAGCCCTATATGTATCTTTCTTGGTACATGTAACTCTTCTTCATTTCAATGGTAGATTGAATCCTACTGCTGTTGTGTAACCACTAAGTTGTGTCTGAATGTTTTGTGACCCCATGGATTGTAACCCGCCAGGCTCCCTGAGATTTGCTAGGCAAGAACCCTGGAGTGAGTTGCCCTTATCTCCTCCAAGAGATCTTTCCAAGCCAGGGGTCGAACCTGTGTCTCTTGAATTGGCAGGCGGGTTCTTTACCACTGAGCCACTGGGCAAGCCCAGGAGGACCCTGAGGTGTACCAAAAAGGGACTCAGAGCCAGGCCAAGGGAGATGATTGGCTAAAGGAAATCCAGAAGAAATGCCGCATAGAAGTGATTTAGCTACCATGAGGCCCGACCCCCCCACTCTTTCTGAGCCCTCTGGTGTGTCTGTCCACAAGCACCCTTTCCCTCCTAAGAAACACTTTGCTTGCGTCACCACTTTCCATCTCTAGGTGGAGATTCACCGCTACATAGATAATGAGTCAGGGTTTGTCACGGCTATTCTCCCTGGCGGTCTGGTGGTCAGGATCCAGTGCTCTCCCTCCACAGCCCGACCTCGGCCTCTGGCCAGGAGCCGAAATCGTGCTTTGAGTCACTGCAGGCCGAGGTCAGCCTCCTGCCTGGCTGTGTGCTGACCTCCTCCCCCTGCTGGGCTGAGGCTCCAGCCAGGCACAGGGCAGGGGAAGGGCCAGATCTGGAGGAGCAAGGCCAAGGGATCTGAGCCCCCTGGGGCTGAGGGCTGGGGAGGTTTTCAAAGGGCACATTCTGGAGGGGAGTCTGAGGGGCTCAGTGTGGGGCGCAGGGGTAGCGCTGTGGCCCAGACCCGGGAGCTCGGAGGCCAGTTCCTAATCTGAGCAGAGGGGCTCTGGTGGTCTTGAGAGAAGTTGGGGGTGCACAGGACCCAGACGCCAGTCTTCAAGGGACTGAACAGGGTCAGAGCAGAGGGAAGGAGAAGCTCTTGTGAACCCTTAAGGAAATGCATTATTGTGTTAGAGGACTTATCACTGTGGGTTGTTTATGACCAAGATTTCAGTTTGCTTATGATTTATACTTCCCAACTCTGCCTGCCTAACCAACAAGACTTATTTGAACCTGGAGAGACATCACTAACATGATGGTAACAGTGTTCAGGAGACAAAGATTACCCAGCTTGCCTTCCTGTATTGGTTCCTCCACTGCAAGAACCAGGAAAAATACAGAAACCAAATATTTGCTGTTACCGGCAACGCACAGATGTCACCTTCCTGCCTGTGTGCCTGTTCAGTCGTTCTTTGTGACCCTTTGGACTGTGGCGCCCCCCAGGCTCCTATGTCCATGGGATTTCCCAGGGAAAAATACTATAGTGGCATGCCATTTCCTACTGCAGGGGATCTTACTGATCTAGAGACCAGACTCGAGTCCCTGGCGTGTCCTGCATGGCAGGCATATTCTTTACCGCTGAGCCACCCTGACAACGTATAGACTTCACCCTAAAGAAATGAAGGGCATCTGAACTCTCCTGTGGCCTCCTGCCTGTTTCTGGGCTGACTTCCTTCTCCTGGAGGGCTGAGATTCCAGTCAGGCGCAGACCAGGGGAAGGGCCAGATTGTAACCAAGCAGGACCCACTGAGGCATTCCCAGAATAAACCCCCAGTCAAGCCCTCCACCAGCCTTTTGTCTGTAGAAACTCTTTCACCAAATAATCCATCTAGGGTCTTCCCTGGCGGTCTGTTGGCTAAGACTCCACCAGTCAAATTCATGGGGTGAAGTCAGGATCCAGGCAGGGGAACAAAGATCCCTCATGCCTTCTGGTGAGGTTTGGGCGGGGGGGGAAGGATAAATTTCATCAGAGCAGTAAGGACATCCTGAAGGGGAAAATGTCAAACAAGAAAAAATAATAAGACTTGAGCCATCAAACAAAGTCAAGGACTTTTCTTCCTCAAGGTCTCTGGATAATATTCTGTGCCTTATGTGTGAGCTATTTTGCAGTTACCAAACCCCCACCAGGCTGAAGAAGTTAACTGCTGCCCACAGCAGGTATACCCCAGACTGGTTGCAACAAGAAGGTTGACGCTGCAGCCTCCCCACTACCTCAACACCAGCCAGGGCTCCATAAACACTAAAGACTCCACATACCCGCTCTAGGCTGGGACTCATGGTCTTGGGGGCACTAGGCCAATGTGGCCTAATTTTCCTAGCAAAGGAGTAAAGCTCTTTCTTTCTACCTCACCCCAAATTCTTTCTTACAGACTTCACTCTGCCTTGGTGTGCAGAGGCTGAATTTTGGTAACAAATTTGGAGTCCTGTGTGGGGTTGGCTTAGGGGTGACCCCATGGGTGTCCCCTGGCTCCGTCACACTCTCTAGATTTTTCCTCCATGCAGCCTCTTTCCAGAAGTTTGGAACAGTGGGAAGATTCCTTCAGAGGCCTGATCCCAGAAGACCCGTGTCAAGAAGGCTGAGCCCCAGTCATACTCGGGGACACCAAGGCGGTAGAGGAGGGAAGAGGAAGGGCCGCCCTAGAGGGTGGGGAGGCCACCTTCACCTCAAGGATGTTCCTCTCTTCCTCCAGCCCATGCCAGCTTGAATTTGGTGCTCCAAGGAATTATTTTGAGGAAGGAGAAAGACAGCGTCTGGGGCATCAAGACATCTTGGTCAGCATCTGGGTGAGTCCCCTGCTACGTATCCGAGGCTCCTTCAACATGTCCATCTGAGGAACATTTGTTTCCATGTGGGGAATGCTGAGTGCCTGTCTGGTTAGTTTTCATGTTGGAAATCCCATGTGTAAGGTCTAAGGACTAAGGTCATGGACGTGGCAGGAACTGGAAGCAGCCACTCTGAGCTTTATGCTTTCTGGTGTCTCTCGCCTGGTATAAGAGTTCCATCAGTTAATGAGGTCTGGTTTGTATTTGGCTCATGGGTGTCTATTCAAAAATGGGAAATGCTCCTTTGATTCCCTCTGATAACCTCCTAGGACACATTTTGGGGGAAGTCTAGTCAACCTACAGAGAAGGCAATGGCACCCCACTCCAGTACTCTGGCCTGGAAAAGCCCATGGACAGAGGAGCCTGGTAGGCTGCAGTCCATCGGGTTGCCAAGAGTTGGACACGACTGAGCGACTTCACTTGAAGTTTACACTTTCATGCATTGGAGAAGGAAATGGCACCTCACTCCAGTGTTCTTGCCTGGAGAATCCCAGGGACGGGGGAGCCTGGTGGGCTGCCGTCTATGGGGTGGGCTGCCGTCTATGGGGTCGCACAGAGTCGGACACGGCTGAAGTGACTTAGCAGCAGCAGCAGCAGTCAACCCACAGGTTTAAACCTATCAACAAGGACAAAATAGTTTAACACTATGGAGTCACAATATTCTTTAGACTTCGGAGAAAATGGTTGAGATGAAACTCTTTTGAAATTTCAGAACTGGTTCCTTTTGCATGTGCAGTTGGAGAGAGATGGCTTGATAACACACTTTAGTTTTCTAGAACACTCACCCTGAGAGAACAAAGATACTCCTAGGAGAAAAGTTGATGTTAAGCCTCACCATGTCCCTGAAGTATTAATACAAACAAGCCCACATGGCCTGCGGTTCAGCCTTGGCTTACTTAGAAGAATTGAAGCCGAGTCAGTGGCAGGGGTGGAAGGAGGGAAGAAAAAGAAGCCTTTGACCTCAAGTGTGTACATTTGACTATTCTCATTGTTTTTCATAAACCGACAAGTTTAAATGCAGTGCCTGATTCATGAAATGTAAAATGATGAAACAGATCTCTGCTCGTGTGTATGTCTCAGTGAGTGTCTTAATCTTTAAAAAATATTCCTGAGACTAACTTTTAAATGAGCTCTATTCCATTGACTTAAAGAAAAATAAGCACTTACAAATTTCTAAGAGTCACAAAATCTGAGAAATGTTCAATATTATTTCTGTGTCTGGTACTGACATCAGTTTAGCTTCGTTAATTATGTCTGATTACTAGAGGCATGAGACACCAACATTTAGTCTCAGCACCAACTTTCATTGTACCGAGTTCTACTGCTAGTCCGTAGGTCACACCTGTTGCAAAATGTGTCAGCACGAAAGTTCATTCACACTGATATATTGTCATAAATATCTGAGATAAATGGTATAAAGCCTTTAGGTAAGCTCTTTAAAAGAATTGTATTTTGTTTTTCTGGATTCTCGGGAATTTAAACAACTAGAGTTTTGTTAAATTAAGTTCAAGGATGAGAATTCATTGAAGATTAAATTAATTTTATATAAAATACTGAAACATTGACTTCTGAATAAGTCTATGTTTACTTACCTTTGCCTTTTATGAAAAAACACTAAATATATTTCAGTTTCATAGTAGATATCTTGTACGATATAAAGAAAAATTTTGCCATAAAATATGTATGTTTTATAGGGTATAAAATTTAATATTGTTAAAGAAAATAAATTGCTTGTTTCTTGGTTTTACGTTTTAAGACATTAAAAATTCAATATGTTTTAATATCTGCTAAAAATATATAATAATAAATTATAAATATATAAATAAATAAAACATTACATATAAAATGATATAATATATAGCATAATAATATATAATAAGAGATTATATAGTCAGAATATATATTATTTTATACAATATATTGATATCAGTATATATTATAATCAGTTCAGTTCAGTTCAGTTGCTCAGCCGTGTCAAACTCTTTGTGACCCCATGAATCACAGCATGCCAGGCCTCCCTGTGCATCACCAACTCCCGGAGTTAACTCAAACTCATGTCCATCGAGTCGGTGATGCCATCCAGCCATCTCATCCTCTGTCGTCCCCTTCTCCTCCTGCCCCCAATCCCTCCCAGCATCAGGGTCTTTTCCAATGAGTCAACTCTTCGCATGAAGTGGCCAAAGTATTAGAGTTTCAGCTTCAGCATCAGTCTTTCCAGTGGACACCCAGGACTGATCTCCTTCATCTTCTCCAACACCACAGTCAAAAGCATCACTTGCTCAGCGCTCAGCTTCCTTCACAGCCCAACTCTCACATCCATACATGACCACTGGAAAAACCATAGCCTTGACTAGATGAACCTTTGTTGGCAAAGTAATGTCTCTGCTTTTAAATATGCTATCTAGGTTGGTCATAACTTTCCTTCCAAGGAGTAAGCGTCTTTTAATTTCAAGGCTGCAATCACCATCTGCAGTGATTTTGGAGCCCCCCAAAATAAAGTCTGACACTGTTTCCGCTGTCTCCCCATCTATTTCCCATGAAGTGATGGGACCAGATGCCATGATCTTAGTTTTCTGAATGTTGAGCTTTAAGCCAACTATTTCACTCTCCTCTTTCACTTTCATCAAGAGGCTTTTTAGTTCCTCTTCACTTTCTGCCATAAGGGGGTGTCATCTGCATATCTGAGGTTATTGATATTTCCTTTATAATACATTAATATGACATTATATATAAATTATGATTTTGATATAATATACAATGTACATTTATAATATATATTATATATATTATATATTGTAATATATTATATATAATATATATAATTTTATATATGACTAAAATATATAATGACATATTATATAATGTTATTATATGTGATATTATATATTATATAATGTTATTATACATTTTAATTTCTATATATATTTTATATAATATATGATATAGTATAAGTAATATATAATTTAAATATGATATCTATTTTATATAATTATAGTAGTATGTACTGTACTTATTGTCATTAATAATATATTAATTAAATATTAATATAAAATTTATTTTAGATAAATTTATAAAAATTTTAAAATTCATGTAAATTTTAAAGATATAAATTATATAAATTTTAATTTATATTAATAGTTAATTAATATAGTATCATTATAGTATATTAAGGAAAGGTTGATGTTGAATCACGCGAAGATGCCGGAGGAGAAGAATTCAATCCAGGGCCAGAGACGAGGCTTGATCACTCAGAGCTTTTGTGTAATAAAGTTTATTAAAGTATCAAAGGGATAAAGAAAGCTTCCGACATAGACATCAGAAGGGGGCAGAAAGAGTACCCCCTTGCTAGCATTAGCCATGGAGTCATATACTCTCAAATTAGATATTACAGTGAATCAAAAGAATGTCTGGAGTTTGTAAAGACCTCACCAGACCTACTGCCATAATTTACATTTTGAGATAACAGGATTAGCCAGAAGGTTTTTTTTCCAGAGACTGTCCTCAAGCAGGATACATTATTGTTATATAATCCTAAGGAATGTAGAGGGAAAAAAAGTTTGTCCTTTCTTCCTCCTTGAGAATTCCAGACCCCTCTCTCCTTGGGGACCCCTGGACTTCCTATCAACCTGCCTAGGAATTGACTCTCTCATCCCCCCTTTGCTTTTAGGAGAATTATGTTGCCAAGGGAAAGGGGCGCCGTTTTCGTTCCATAACTACTTCCTGCTGTTTAGGGGCGTGGTCCCTAAGTTGTTGAGGCAACATATTCTGCTAACCCTCGTATTGAGGGTCTCTCATCCAGGGGTCCCAAGTAATATTTGAAAGAGGCTGTGGCACTCCTAGGAGCTTGGACAACCATTTCTAACTTAAAAGCCTTCATGGACTAGAAACAAATCCAATGACACAGATGCAGGGAGCAAACAACAAAAATAGAACAATCAGAATTATTGTAATTAAGATAGCTTTCCACCCTGGGGAAGTAGTTAACGTCTCCCAAAGTGAAGCAATTGAGGCTTCGGGAGTATCCCTAGCCCCAGTCATCTGGGTCATGTGTTTAGTAAAGTGAGTGACATTAGTGCTCATCTCAGGTATATACGCACAGCACTGGGTATGAAGAATGGCACAAGTTCCTCCTTGCGCGGCTGTCAGATATCTAAAGCCAATCTGTTTTGTAAAACCACCTTTCTAATCTGTGCTTGTTCAGCATTAAGAGCTGAACTAGCTTTCTGAGAACCTTGTAATGCCTGTTGAGTACAATTAGTCAAACCATCCACTCGTAGCATAACATCTGTAGTTCCCAAAGAGGGGACAAACACTGCAGCCAAATAACCATACCAGTGAAATACAGAGCGTGCCCACCGAGTTGTAAGGTGGGGTAAATTAGCAGGCTTCTCTGGAAGCTCTGAAAATATAAAGCCGTGAGTAAAGGCTAGACCTAGGGTGCATTTCCCTGTCCACCCAGGGGGAAGCCATGCCCACAGGTAAGAGCCACATGTCCAATAAGTCCCGTTTGGAGCAAGCCAGCATGACATAGATATCCAGTCCCAATCAGTGCCTGGCCAGACAAAGGGAGGACCTGAATTGGGGTTGGAAAACACGGGAATGATTACATTGCATATTTCCTGAGGCAAAAATCCCAAGGGTTTCCAATCACTATAATTTAAGTTGTTGACTAAATTCTGGGGATGGCTCTATTTGTTCCCAGCAAATAGGGGCAGTAGATATTAGACGTCCTTTTTCAGGAGTTAACCATATAACCTCATCCCATATTTGATAAACATCAGGTAAAAAACCATTAGATTTAGACCTATTTGCCTTGTGTGTAGCAAAATAGTCATTGAACCGAGACAATGTATAATCAAAATTAAACGTCACATTGTGTCCATAGTTAAAGAACAACGTGTTGCACCAGTCCATTATAGGGTTGTTAGACGTCATCAGTTTAAGAAGAGGCATCACATATGATTGTTGTCGAAGGTATTCGCAGACTTGGAGAAAGTCTTTTCCTTGAAGTGGAGATGTCCACCACGGGAAGCCTTCCACTGATGAAGAGGGGAGCGCGCCACAAACCCAGCAGTTAGACCGATTGTGGAATGCAGCATAGGAGTGAGCCCAGGAGAGGAAGGCGTTGTCTTGAGGATCAGACGGCAGACTCAGGATTTTTGGAGTCAGCATAAGTAGGCTCACATAGGTTATCAGGCCCATCTGAAAAGTACAAAGTCAGAGCGTAGAAAGTAAAGACATAAAACGAAGTCACTTAGTTCTGGTCAGGGTGCCACCTCTTAACTCGAGTGTGATGTACCCACGAATAAATTCCTGGCACTCTGAGAGCTGTGGGAGAAGAAAGAATAACCTGGTAAGGGCCTTCCCAGAGGGGCTTGAGGGACTTTTATGAGGACCTCGGTTCCTGGCTTAAATAGAGGCTTGCTTGACTCAGAGGCTGGGTCAGGAGTCATCTCCTGGAGTTCTGTTAATGCCAGTTGAAAAGCTGAGAGCTGAGTTACATAATTAGTTAATTCCAAGGCTTCGGGGTCTATAACAATGTCCGTGCATAAGAAAGGCCTTCGATAAATACATTCAAAGGGGGACAGTCCCTCCCTTTTGGGGACAGTTTGAGCCCTCATTAGGACAGGAGACCCTCCAACTGGCCACCATTCACCGTCTTCCAGTGGGTACTGCGGTCATGCAGTATCACATAGGAAGACCAGGTGTGTCTTCTTTAAGCCCTGGGGATCAAACCTATCCCAGTTTTTCAGGATACAGTTCAAAGGGGTGAGGCTGGAATTGTCAGCTCCCATCTACAAGAGAGAAAAAAAGCAACCAGCGCCCTCTTTGTACCAGAGGCATTCCTCCCTGCTCTAGATGAGGGTGTAGACAGACTTTACACCAAAGCTTTTCTTTCCTGGTCGGACTTAGTCTGTCCCTTACTGACGCAGGTGACATACTCGGCCCTCCCGGTTCTACCACCGAGACGGGGTGGAGATGCACCAGGGGTAGACCTGATGGCATCCCTGACTGACGTCCAGCTCCTCACCATTAACACCTTGCTTACCTCTGATGCCACCCAGGGTGCAATCAGAGTAACCTTCCAGAATGCCTCCCAAGCTAAGACTGCTGGGGGAAACATTCTCGTCACCTGAGTGCCTGTGCACGACCCTCAGTATATTTCTGACCACAATAAGTCTGATACGAACATAAAACTGAGATGTTCCTTCCAAGCATCACCACACCAGTATAAGAGCCTCCTCTGGTCCACTAAAAGCCAGCGTTACCAAAGGAAAAAACCCCATTATAGTTTTAATCTGAGTAACCTTTAACCTCAGAGATGCTTTTGGAGCTAGAGCTTAATCTAGCTTCCAAATTTTCCATGCCTAGTGAGGCTAGGCGCTTCCTGACTACCAATCCAAGTTTGGGACCTAAGTCATAGTACCCAGTAACAGCATAGATCACAAGTCCCTTGAAAGTCTATGATCCGACAGATTAGGTTAGTACTTCTAATTCCAAGGAGTTAGGAGATGGTCAAAGAGACTGAAAAGTTTGACCGAGAAAGGAGAGCTCGGTCCACACGCTTTGTCCATTTCTGGTCGGTCCCCGAAGGAGACATTGGGTGCCTCTTGGCATTGGCAGATGGTATAAACCCCCGACAGGTTTCTGCCATAAGCCGTATGAGGTCACCACGGAACCGCAGAGAAGGGCTCCTCACTTGCTTTGCGCGGGGCATGTCATTCATTCACACAAGCACACTGTAGAGTTAGTGAAGTACAGCAGGAAACATATTCGCTAGGAGAACAAAGAACTAGAGCTCCAAGCATCCTTACCTTGTCCTGAAGAATCCCAGACGAGCCCCCAAGATGAAAGGCTATTGCTGAACCTCAGGAAAGACGCCGGGATTCTTGGCCTCTGGAGGAGAAGAAGAATTCAATCTGTGGCCAGAGATGACGCTTGATCGCTCAGAGCTTTGTGTAATAAATTTTATTAAAGTATAAAGGAGACAGGGAAAGCTTCTGACATAGGCATCAGAAGGGGGCAGAAAGAGTACCCCATTGCTAGTGTTAGCAATGGAATTATGTACTCTCTAATTAGTTATTACATTGAATCAAAAGAATGCCTGGAAGTTTTAAACACCTCATTAGACCTACTCCCATAATTTACACCTTAAGGTAACAGGATTAGCCAGAAGGTTTTTTCCAGAGACTGTCCTCAAGCAGGACACATTATTGTTATATAATCCTAAGGAATGTAGGGGCACAAAGAAGTTTGTCTTTTCTTCCTGCTTGAGAATTCCAGACCCCTCTCTCTTTGGGGACCCCTCGACTTCCTATCAACCTGCCTAAGAATGGATTCTCTCAGACTTACCCAGATGCTGGCCAAGGTGTCTCCATGTCCCCGATGCTTTCTCCTTCCTCCAAATAATTCTTTGGAGCAGAAAAATTCAGGCTGGTATAGGCTGGAGAAAGAAAGAAACTTCTTTAAGGCAAAGGTGGCCTCCCCAGCTTCTAGGATGGTCTTCCCTCACCCTCCACTTCTGACTCAGCCCCCACTGCCTGGATGAGTACCTGGTATGATGAGCTCAGCCTTCTTGATAAGGGTCCCAGGCAACCTGGCCGCTGAAGGAATCTTCCAACCCTCTGTCTTCTCAAAAGAGGCTGGCATGGAGGAATGACCTCGGAGAGTCTGGTCAAACCAGGGGACCCCCGTGGGGCTGCCCCTAAGTCAACCCTATATTGAACGCCCAATTTGTTGCCAAAATCCGGCCTCCATACAGTGGTGCGGGATGAAACCTTTAAGGAAGAGTTGGGTGAAGTAGAAAGAAATTAGCTTTACTGTTTGGCCAGGCAAAGAGGGCCACAGCAGGCAACGCCTTAAGCCTGTGTCCCAGCCTGGTGGTGGCACTGAGGCGTCTCACAGTGTTTACGGACCCGTGGTCGGTGGTGAGGTAACCAAGAGGCAGCGTCATCAACCTTCTGGTTCCAAGTGGCCTGGGGTTGGCGTGCTTGTGGGCAACATACAGTTAACTTCCTCCACCTGGTAGGGGTTTCAGTATCCACTAAACAGTTCACATATAAGGCACAGAACAATATCTATAGACCTTGAGGAAGAACTAAATAAAGGTCCTTGACTTTGTCTACTGGCTGAAGTATTATTAGTTTGGCTTGTTTGACTGTTTTCCTTTTCTTTCTGCATTTTCTCACTTCTCTGATTAAATTCATGCTTTTAAAAAATTTTTTACTTTTTATTTTCTGGCCACATCGCACGGTAAGTAGGATTCTTGTTCCCCAACCAAAGATCAAACCTGCGTTCCCTGCAGTGGAAGTTCAGAGTCTTCACCCACTGGACCCCCAAGGAAGTCCCCAAATTTATTCTTTGATGAAAGTTTTTCAACAGACAAAAGGCAGGCGGAAGGCTTGGCTGGGGTTCTTTTCTGGGAAAGCCTCATAGGGTCCTGCCCGCTCACCATCTGGCCCCTCCCCTGCTCTGCACCCGGCTGGAGTCTCAGTCAGCACAGAACCAGGCAGAAGACCACAGGACCGTTTCGTAATCCTTTTCTTCCCCAGGGTCATGTCTATTCACTGCCAGGAAGGCAGAGTGCGTGTGTTGCTTATAACAGCAAAAGTTCGATTTCTAAATGTTTGCCAGTGTTGGAGGAAATCACAGTTTAGCGGCCAACACAGTAAGCCAAGCTGGTAATATGAGTCTCCCGATCCTTGTTATCATGTTAGTGATGTCTCCCCAGTTTTAAATCAGTCCTCTCTCTTAGACAGAGGAGTTGGTATTTATAATTAATAAGGATATCCGAATCTCTACTGTTAACTTCCCTCAATGATGCGGCTTCTTAAACAATAATATACAATGTCGTCTTCTAAGATTTCGCAAAGATAGCATAGATTTCGAACAGATATATAAGAAGAAATTAAACCATAATGACTTCTGCTGGTTGGCGACCAAACATCTTTTAAAAGATGCATATGATATTGTTTTCTGAACAACTCACGTTTAACTGGTTGCTATCTTGTGTAGTACAAATATCAGCATCCCTTGGACTGTGCAACCCAACAGTTCAAGGGTTTCAGGGCTTGCTTTGTTCCATCATTAATTTATCTATAAGAAACCCACGGAAAATATATATTATCCATACAAACAGACGCGTCTGACCGTGATCCCCATAGACTATGTAGCCCTTTAGGTTCCTCTGTCCATGGAATTTTCCAGACAAGAGCACTGGAGTGGGTTGTCATTTCCTACTCCAGGGGATCTTCGTGACACAGAGATTCAACCTGCATCCTTCCATCTCCTGCATTGGCAGGCGGATTCCTTACTACCGTGTCACCTGGGAAACCCCATGTTATATATGGATTTTTTATTATACATACTATTATAATATATATCAAACACTGGTATGTATCTGGTACATGTATTTTGCTTTGACTTTCATTTTCTTTTCCATTGAGAGTTTTGTTCTTTTCATTACTTAAAATTTGTTTTCCCTAGGGGTATAGTTGATTTACAATGTTGTGTTAGCTTCAGGTATATAGCAAAGTGAGTCAGTTATACATATATCCACTCTTCTCTAGATTCTTCTTCCATATAGGTCATCACAGAGTACTGAGTAGAGCTCCCCGCGCTACAGAAGGCCGTTATTCCTCATCTATTTTATACACAACCTCAGGCTTCCAATTCATCCCTCCCTGCCTTACCCCAGATAACCATAAGATTGCTTTCTACATCTATAATTTTATTTGTTTTGTAGATAAGTTCATTTGTACCCTTTTTTCATTTCCCAGTTGGTGTGTTTTAGATACTTTTGGTTAGATAAAACGAAAGACTAAACATAATTATTAAGTAGGAGAAAACAGCGGCAATACTATATGATATCACTTACACGAGGAATCTAACAAAATACCACAAACTAGTATATGTAACAAAAAGCAGCAGACCCCTGGATATATTGAAGTAAATAGGGGTTTCCAGTGGGGGCGGTGGCTAAACATAGTGGAGAAGGAGTGGGAGGAACAAACCACCGCAGAAAGACAGGCAGGAGGATGAACTATACAATACGGGGATACAGCCACTATTTTGTGATAACTGTAAATGGAAAGTAACCTTTAATCATTCAGTGCACTTCAGTTGCTCAGTCGTGTCCGACTCTTTGCGACCCCATGGACTGCAGCAGGCCAGGCTTCGCTGTCCATCTGCATCAACTTCAATCATTATAAACAGTGAAATAAACGTTACATTAGATTTTTTTAAAGGGAGTTGAGTCTGGGGGAGCCGGGAAAGGGGGGAAGTGAGGGAGGCCAAAGGAGGAGGTCTTGCGGTGGGACTAGAGCATGGGCCGGAGGGCAGGGTTTCCAGGCTCCCGCTGGACCCGGCTGGGAAAGGCAGCGCTGCTCTGAGCTGGGCAGGGCATCCAGCATCTGGGGAAGCCCTGGAGGAAAGGGAATGTCCGTCTCTGGGCTTCAGATGTCCTCCGCTGAGTTTCCAAAGTGCTGAGATGTGTGAGGAAGTGAAACTGAGACCACAGTGGTGGCTGAAGAGGAGCCAGAGCCAGGGGGAGAGGGGAGCGCGGGCAGAAGCATCCAGAACACGAGGGCACAGGATGAGTGAGAATAATGAAGACTGCGGTAGGCAGAGCCCAGAAGGATCTAGAAAAGCCCGGAAGCGGCTCTAGGGGGCAGGGCATGAAGAGCGGGTTCCTGCCTTCGGGGAAGGGAAGGGAAAGCGGGGGTGAGGGCGGGGCCGCTTGTGCAGTTTCATTTCTCGAGGCAACAAGAGGCCTCAGTCTCATCTTCCGCTGTTGGAACCGCCAGCCACCAGGCCCCCCTTGGAAGCACAGAGCTTGTTGGGGTCCACACCGTCCACACTTCCCCTCCCAGAACGCTCCTTACACTTTGAGGGCTCCGCGGTGGCGTGGAGCTTCTCCTTCCCTCTGTTCTCGCCCAATTCTCTCCTTTGCCCGGAGCCCCACGCATCCCCGACTCCTCTCAAGGCCCCACGGCTCCTCGCCCTCCCCTCAGGTCGGGATCAGCCCGCCCCAAACTCCCAGGTCGGCACCCACAGGGCACATGCCCGTTAAAGGTTCATTTGGCATCCCGCCCCCCCCCCCCACCGTTGGCCAGACCCCCAGATAGAGTGGGCAACTTCCTGGCCAGCCAGGCGCCCTTCCCCAGCAGACTGGGTGACCCTGCTGCGAAAGAGCATCCAGTCCAGCACATGACGGAAAAACCATTCCTCCAGGGAGAGGAAGCCCAGAAGCCCTTTTGTAACCTCTGCCCAGCAGTAACCGAATAAAGCCTGTGTTTCTCAAAGCGGGGAAACAAAATGAAAAGCCACCCTCCCCCCACAAAGGAAAAAAAAACCCAAACACAGTTCACAAAGATAGTATAGACCCCAAGTGGATATATAAATAGAAATCAAGCCACAATCACTTCTGTTGGTTGGTTACCCATCTTTTCAAATATATATATGCTCTTATTTTTAAAAAATTTCGCGTCCATCCACTTGTATGCCACCGAAGCTATCTTGCATAGTAAAAATATCAGTATCCCTTTGGTAGCGTATGGGACCAAGCAATTTAAGGCTCTCAGGTCTTGCTCCATTCCACGTGTTGTTAAAATATCTTTTATAAAGTTTGTTACCTTCTGTGTGAGAAGTTCAGCCAAAACCTGCGCAGGAACTTCCAAGACCTTGTCCATGATCAGCGAAACAAGTGACGCCATGGAGAAAGCTCGAGTTGTGAGTGTTCCTCTGAGACTGCACCCTGAATTTATAGCCTGGCGTGGGCGGTGCCGCTCTACAGAGGAAGTGTTTTGGCCAATGCCCAGGTGATACGTAACAGGGCATCACTTGATGTATAAGGTTACTTTCCCTTTCACTTGTTTGATGGCCAAAATGTTGGATTGTAAAAATTTTCTTAAAAAAAAAAAAATTAAGAAAATGATCAGATGCTCTGGGAAACTATATCAGACCCTTTGGAAACAGAGGTGGCAGTGAGGAATGATAAGAAAGCTTAGGGTTCTGACCCGGGGTGAGGTGAGGGACCATAAGATGCCAAAGGACCGTCCGGGTTAAACTGTCACTTAGAGAAAGGACGCTCTCCAGACCCAGCCCAGGGGCGCGGTTTTCAGAGAAGAGCTCCATGTAGTACCTCTTAGAGTCTTGGAATCAAGGCCTTGGTGTGGGAGATCTCTGGGTTGAGTGTGTGTTTGTGTGTGAATATGTATCCATATATGTCCATCTGTGTGTATGTATGTAGGTATGTGCCTACATACGTGTGTGTAGACAGTAATGTGTGTGTCTGTGTATTTGTGTGACTATATCTATTTGTACGTGTGTCTGTGTTTCTATGTGTTTTGCATCTGTTTGTAAAGGGAGTCAGCGACACGCAGCACAAGTCTCCTGGCACACAGGAGTCCCCTTTGGGAAGAGGAGCGGGTGGAGAAAGGGTCCAGGAAAGCAGCTGCAGAAGGAGACTGGAATCCTCTGGGGCTAGAAAGGCAGAGTTTGAGCAGGAGTGGGGGATGTCAGGACCCCAGAGGAGACAAGTCTCGAGCTGAGGGCACAGGCGATTCAAACCAGGAAGGACATGAGGAGTGGGGGTAGGGGCCAGAATAGGGTTCCTGGACTCCAACCCTGGGGAGGTGAGGGAAGGGCTTGGGGTAGGGCCTAGAATGTAGGACAGGAGGGCAGGGTTTCCAGGTTCCAGCTGGGACCAGGCTGAGAAGGCAGGGCTGCTCTCAGAGGGCGTCTGGTTGGGGCCGCCAGCGTCTGGGGAAGCCCTGCAGGAAAATGAGTGTCCACGTGGGGGCGCCAAACGTTCTTCCATGGAGTTTGCAAGAGGGTGAAATGTGTGAGTGGGTGAATCTAACTGAGGCCACACGGAGGCTGAAAAGGATCCAGGCCCCAGGGAGCGGAGGGTATAGTGGGCAGAAGAATCTAGAATACATGGAGTGGGAAGGGGAGGAAATGGAGGATGGGGCAGGCCTAGGAGTGTGGGGAGCCCAGAATGATCCTGACGAGGGACGAGTTTAGGGGGCAGGGGATGAAGAGGAAGTTGCTGTCCTGGGGGATGGGAGGGGAAATCGGGGTGAGGAGTAACTCTGCAGAGATGGGATTACTTGTCTAGTTTCTGCCTTTCAGGCAAAAAGAGGCCTCAGGCGCATCCAGCCTTTGGAACCGCCAGCCTCCCTTGGGAAGCTCAGAGCTTGTTGGAGTCCGCACCATCCACTCGCTTCCCTCCTGGGGGCGGGCCTTCCACTGGGAGGGATCCGCTGGGGCGCAGAGCTTCTCCTGCCCTCTGTTCTGACCCTCGTCTATCCCTTGAAGACTGGCTCCCGGGCCCTGTGCACCCGCTGCTCCTCTCAAGGCCGCCCTGGCGCCTCTGGTCACTTTGCTCACATGGGGAACCTGCCTCCCAAGCTCCCAAGTCCACGCTGTTCAAGCAGTCTTAGCGCGGGTTGGAAAAGCATTTCCAGACCCAGGGCATTTCAGAAGGGAGTGAGTTTATTAAAAACAAAGAGCAGAGAGTGGGCACTGCGAGCGCAGCTCGCTGACAACTGCTGACAGACCAGGGAGAGTCCACAGTGTTCATGAGTTAATAGCCAACTTTTGTAGCCTTTAAACGAAGAAAATTCCTGCTGGGAGGGTGGCATTAAGTGATTGGTTGGGACGCTATAGGGTGTTTACTGGAGTGGGCATCTTTGCCTAATTGGGAGTCAGGCGGCTTTTAAGTTACTATTAGGGGGCTTTTGGCAACAGAAAGTGGGACAGTCAGCTTTCGAGGTGACCTTGGTTCTGGGCTCTGCTTCTGTGGCCTTGGTGCAAGACCTCACACCTGTGGCCTGGGGCAGGATTCTGTGTTCCCCCCTCTTCTTATTAATGGGCCACATCTTTGGCCCCTTTACACCTGCTCATGTCTAACAACCTGCCTATCCTCTCTTGGGACATGGGGACCCAAGTCATTGGGGAAAGGGGCAGAAACCACTCTGGCTTCTTCCTGCTGGACAGGAGGGTCGTGGGGTCCTGGGTCCCAATGCCCACACTCTGTCAGGGTGCATTTTTGGAGGGAGATGAGAGTCTATGGAATGAGAAAACCGCCTGTTCTGGCGTAGTCCGTGTGTCAACCAGCTGGTATCCTTGTTGCATGAGCATCTGGAGATTTCATTTGTATTCTAGAAGAAACAAAGTTAACAAGAAGGTTAGAGATACATGGTCTGGAGATTAATAGAAGTAGAAAAGCTGCCAAGGGGCCTAAAAGAGGGGCTAGTCAGGAGATCTAGGGCCAGACACTGGTCTGCGATGTTGGTGCTTCTCTAGATATGAGAAGATGCAAGAATTGGGGTTCATGGAAATCTTTACTTGAAAATGCCTAACTATCTGAAGGCTTGTCCTGCCAGTTTTTGTTAGAGCACAGAACGCCTCATTCGTGATTTCTACCCTGAATTCCTTTCTGTGGGTGTAGAAGGTCAGCAGCTGTAGTGGCTCCTGATTTCATCTTTGTAGAGGCAGATGGCAAGTGCCAGTTTCCAGTCGCAGACTCCGATCATGGCCATAGATTTCACCATGGTTTCAGGGGCGTATTGTGATCATTTTGTCCCATGATGTTAGGAATGCTCGTTCCCAGGTCCAGTGAAGATATATTAGGAATGCTCATTCCCAGGTCTAGCGAAGATGTTTTGATTGTCCACTCAATGTGCTGTTACTGGACTAGGCTACGAAAGTAGCAAAAGTCCTGGATCATATCTGCCTTACTAGTAGTCTCTTATAGTTCATGAAAATATTCCGTCTTTTTGTTTCTTCTCATATCTAGAGTTACATTATGATAATCATTGATCTCATGGAACTATATATCATCATTTCATTAGAGACTCAGTCACACAATTGGTAATGTAAGAGACAACAATTCTGTAAAATAGGCAATATAGAAAGCAATATAGCTAGCAGTAATAGTAACGTCACAAGTAAGAATTTAAGAACTTTTATTAGGTGTAGCCCAGTATTTACCTTGTTATCTGACTTAGTTTGTTGAGTGACTGTAATCTGGTGTTAATCTTCTGGTTGTAGATCATGGAGCATCTGATCTTTATCCAAAGACTGATTATGAAGTTAGTCTTCAGAAACAAACTTAGAATGTCCTCTTATTAACTTAATTAAATTTTATAACAACAAATAATTATCTCAGAAGTGAATCTTAGTAAACACTAACCTTAATTAACAAAACTAGGATTTAATATTCAGTGAGACAAATTTTTTTCTACCATTACCCTAATTTTTGTTAAACACAGCCAAGACTAATTTTTTTTTGATATGTTTGCCCATTGACTATAGATGTCATAGGTCTGTCATCAGTTTTTATTGAGGTGGATTTTTTTCTTCTAGAGGTCCCCACTATACTTTGAGATTTCTTTCAGACAGTCTTTTTATTTACCTGATAAGGTTGTTCCGGATGTCTGGCTCTAGGTGAGTGATCACACCATCGTGGTTATCTGAGTCATGAAGATCTTTTTTGTACAGTTCTTCTGTGTATTGTTGCCACCTCTTCTTAATATCGTCTGCATCTGTTAGGTCCATACCATTTCTGTCCTTTATTGTGCCCATCTTTGCATGACATGTTCCCTTGGTATCTCTAATTTTCTTGAAGAGATCTCTATTCTTTCCCATTCTATTGTTTTTCCTCTATTTCTTTGCACTGATCACTGAAGAAGGCTTTCTTATCTCACCTTGCTATTTTTCGGAACTCTGCATTCAAGTGGGTATATCTTCATGACCCAGATAACCATGATGCTGTGATCACTCACCTAGAGCCAGACATCTTGGAATGCGAAGTCAAGTGGGCCTTAGGAAGCATCACTACAAACAAAGCTAGTGGAGGTGGTAGAATTCCAGTTAAGCTATTTCAAATCCTAAAAGATGATGCTGTGAAAGTGCTCTACTCAATATGCCAGCAAATTTCGAAAACCCAGCAGTAACCATAGGACTGGAAAAGGTCAATTTTCATTCCAATTCCAAAGAAAGGCAATGCCAAAGGATGTTCAAACTAGCGCACCGTTGCACTCATCTCAATCGCTAGCAAAGTCATGATCAAAATTCTCCAAGCCAGGCTTCAACAGTCCGTGAACCAAGAACTTCCATATGTTGAAGCTGGATTTCGAAAAGGCGGAGGAACCAGAGATCAAATTGCAAACATCCGTTGAATCATTGAAAAAGTAGAGAATTCCAGAAAGACATCTACTTCTGCTTTATTGGTTATGCCAAAGCCTTTGACTATGTGGATCACAGCAAACTGTGGAAAATTCTTAAAGAGATGGGCATATCAGACCACCTTACCCGCCTCCTGAGAAATCTGTATGCAGGTCAAGAAGCAGCAGTTAGAACCAGACATGGAACAACAGACTGGTTCCAACTTGGGAAAGGAGCCTGGCATGCTGTAGTCCATGGGGTTGCAAAGAGTCAGACACGATTGAACAACTGAACTGAACTGATTAACTTAATAGGGAATATTTCCCAGTTTACATGAGCCTGGAATTCATTTAGTTTAATTTTTCTTGAATTCAGAATCACTTGATTTATAAGCGCTTACTTTTGTGCTGTGTCTGACTCTTCGCAACCCCATGGACAGTAGCCCACCAGGCTCCTCTGTCCATGGAATTCTCCAGGCAAGAATACTGGAGTGGGTAGCCATTCCCGTCTCCAGGGGATCTTCCCGACCCAGGGACTGAACTTGGGTCTCCTGCATTATGGGCAGATTCTTTACCGTCTGAGCCACCAGAGAAGCCCTACTTTTCTTCAGGCCAATTAAATAGAGCTCATTGACAAATTAACCTCGACTATATTCTCCATATCAAAGACACACACTGAGGCATGCATATATCTGGACAGACAGAGATCTCATAGTTTTCCACTTGAGATTTAAAATGTCTCTTTGCCTCTTTTTTCCCTTTGGCCTGAAGTTCTATGAATTTGCTCTCAGCTGGAGTCTCAGGCAGAGTGGGCTGTGTATCTCAAGGACATGAAAAGAGTTAACTTCAGTTTTTTCCCTAGGAATGTTTTTGCTTCTCAGGCAGGGTCAGAACTCCAAAAAAAAAAAAAGTATCTTAACAAGCCAACTTTTTCCTAATTGCATGGTGCAAAAAGAAATAGTTTTGCAATTTCAAAAAGATTTCATTTTAACGAGTTTTTCCGGATTCTAAAGAATATCATGGCTATATTGTCTTTTTCCTTTCTGTGGTCATAGGCTTGTAGCTTAAATTTTTAAAGAGGAGAGTGTTCAAATTCACATTGGCTCTGGTCACAGGTGCGGATTGACTGAAAAGGTTTTGTCCCAGCAGGGATTGTTCCCCTGGGATGGCCGGGTCTTGGTTTGATCAGAAGAATCTGAAGGAGTAAGGGAACTTGTAAGAATAGGGGAAGCTTGGTTCTGTTCCCACTTCCTTCTCTCCCACCCCACTGCCCCAAGAGACAGGAGGAGTTAGAAGGGGATCCTTTAGAATTTTAGGAGAGTTTTTTCCAGGCTTTTGATTATAGGACAAAGTCCTGGCCCAGGATATCTGGTGGAGGGAGAGACAGAGGGGAACGAGGGGATAGGGCAGCAACAGAAAGACACATGTGGCATGAGTCTCTTAGATCTGGCACCTGACTGAGTGCCATAAAGGTTTGAGCATAAGGAACAGCAAAAGAGATCAAATTGGAGGCTTGTGTTGTAATTGAGTGGGCCATTAGGAAGCCATTTTTCTTGGTTTCTCAATTTGTACTGGCTCCAAGTTTTGTTGCAAAAGAAAGTGACCCTTTTCTTTTTAAGATTTTCAGGATCAAATTTTTTTTCCAGTTCTTGAGAATACAGCCTAGAGGTGAGTCTGAGGGAGGGTCTCAAGACAAACCTGAGTCCATTTTGAGAATGGGGGTGCTGAGACTTCACTGGCCACAGAAGGCATTCCAACTGTCCCAATGAACCCTCTGTGCGCGACGAGGCGCCGTGTGGCTAATGGCACAAATGGCCAACCGTCCCAACAATTGCGTCCGACAGTGAGAGATCACCTCCGAATGTGGGACAGAGCGTGGCACAAACCACGTGGCTACGCACAAGCCTGGGCCCAAACCGTGTGAAAACGCACCTGGCGACTAGGGCCGGAAGGACAGAAAAGAGTTTTCCGGAACCAGCAGTGACGCACCTTCTGATGATTCTCTGAAACGTGGAAGGCATTCTTTGGAATGATTCAGAGGCTGCTCCTAGGCCCCCGTAAGTTAAATCATGACAGCGGGGGGAAAGTGAAAGAGAAAAGACAAGCTGAGGAATCTGCTGTTCAATCCTGCTGGGAGGTGGTGGCCTGGGGAATGGGCTCAATGTTTTCCTTGAACCAATGTGGCACGTACAGTGCACAGAAGTTGTCTTAGGGGCAGAAGCTCTGATAGCCTGATCTGTTCCGTGACTCCCCATATTCTGCCTTGGGTGTCTTCTAGCGGCAGGCACCCTAGTGGCTTTTAAATGCCTGACCCATGCCAACACAATGTTGATTTCCCTAGTCCTCGGTTGGAAAGGAGTCAAAAAGAAAACCCCTCACCCATTTGGGTGGCAACTACTGGGGCACAGTGAGCAGTGGGCCTTTGGGACACACCAGAGGGTAACCCTGGCCGGAGTTCCTCGGTTGCTTCCACAGCCACTCGCCTGTTCGCAGAGGGCCCAAGGAAAAAGAAAAGAGGAGAGGAGACTGGGGGAGAGCCCCCGAGAGCAATCCCCACATAGGCCACCAAATGTTGAGGCGGTGTGAGCCTGGGTTGGGAAAGAATTTACAGACACAGAGCACTTTGGAAGGGACTGAGTTTCTTAAGAGCAAAGAGCAGAGATAGAGTGGGCACTGCGATCATAGCTGGCTGTCAACTCCTGACAGTCAGGAGAGCTGACAGTGTTCATGAGTTAACAGCCAACTTGTATATCCTCAAGACTTAAAAATTCCTGCTAGAAGGTTGGCATTAGGTGACTGGTTGGGATGCTATGGGGTGTTTACTGGAGTGGGCACCTTTGCTTAATTGGGAGTCAGGAGGGTTGTTGGTGATTGTCAGGGGCTTTTGACCAGGCTACAAGGGGCTCAGTCCGCTTTAGTGTTGACCTTGGTTCTGCACTCTGCTTCTGCGGCCTTGGTGCAAGACCTCACACACGTGGCCTGGAGCAGGAGTCAACAAGTTCTTCTTTTTAAATATTTATTTATGCATTTGGCTGTGGTGGGTCTTAGTTGTGGCACACAGGCTCTAAAGCTCGCAGGCTCAGTAGTTGCAGCACACAAGCTTAGTTGCTCCAGCCCCTGGGATCTTAGTTCCTCGACCAGGGATGGAACCCACGTCCCCTGCATTGCAAGGCTGATCCTCAACCACTGGACCACCAAGGAAGTCCCACAAAGGAAGTTCTTGATGGACCTCGGAGTGTCCCGTTAATGCCTAATCTCAGTGTTAATTCTGAACGGCGTCTTACCACAGAGAGGGCTGAGAGCCTTTTCTGCCTGCTCTTCCACTCCCCACTGGAATCACCTGGATAATTGCCAGCAGTCGTCCTTAGTCAGGGATTTCCCAGGTGGTGGAGTGGTGAAGAGTCCACCTGCCAATGGAAGGAAACTCAAGAGAAGTGGTTTCGATCCTGGATCAAGAAGCTCCCCTAGAGGAGGGAATGGCCGCCCACTCCAGTTTCCTTGCCTGGGAAATCCCGTGGACAGAGGAGCCTGATGGGCCAAGTCCATGGGGTCACATGGACAGAGGAGCCTGGCAGGCTACTTTGTGTCAGACACACACTCACACACTCTCTGCCTGTCTCTGTCTCTTTGTCTCTGTGTGTGTGTCTCACTGTATCTCTCTCTGTCTCTATCTCTCTCTGTCTCTTTGTCTCTGTGTGTGTGTCTCACTGTATCTCTCTCTGTCTCTGTCTCACTGTCTCTCTCTCTCCCCCTGTCTCTCTCTCCTTCTGTCTTTCTCTTCTGATCTGAGTAGGGGGAGGATTGTGCCCAGGAAAACATTCGCTTCTCATTGGAGACGCAGCAGATGCTCCCTGCAGACGCAGACGGTGTCTCTGATGCTGCAGCTGGTGTGGTGATGGCGTCTCTGTGGGCAGAGCGGGTCTCAGGACCCTGTCCCTGTAACTATAGACTCAGGAGTCCCTGGTCCATCCTGCGTAACTCTTACCTGCACAGAACTCTGGAGCAAAGAGCAGTCAGGGGAGTGCTTCTTTATGCTCCATCTCTGAGCGAAAAGCAGAGGGGGTCTCCAAGAGGAGAGAACCCTGGAGCTGTGTTTGTGCACTGACATTGTTCAGGACACGTGCTGACCCTGCCAGCTGACCACACCCTGGCACCGGCTGGATGGAGGGGTGACTGGGCAGCAGAGAGTGGGTTTTCCAGTGGGGCTTTACTGAGCAAAAATTCAAGTGAGGTGTTTTTTGGCTAACATTTTATGGGATTTATTTTATGGGATTATTATAACATTTTATGGGATAACATTTTATGGGTTTTATGGGATTTATTGAAGGTACCAATATAAAACCTAGCTTCCTGAAGTCCCTGGGAATCTGCAGGTAATTATAATTCAGAGGAGAGCTCAGAACGAATGAATGTCCATATTTCCTCTGTCTGTCGTGGGAGATGCTGGGGAGGAGACGGCGGGGAGGCGCCCTGTGTGCAGACGCTGAGGGGGGAGCATCCGTGAGTGGTAAGGAGAGCAGAGCTCGCCCTCACATGGCTCTCAGTGTGTTAGGAAGACAGGGGACAGAGGGGTAACAAACAAAACAAAGTGTGAATTTTGTTTTGAGAGGAGCAGAGCGGCTTGGTCATGCTGATTGAGGATGACCAGCGGGCAGGTGAAGCCCGCTGGGCTGGAGCTGGGGAAGGAGGGAGGAGAGTGCAGTGTGGGAGGGGGGTTCCAGGAGGAGGGAGAATGTGAATCGCTGTGATGAAGCCAAAACGTGTTTCTTGCTTTTTCAAGGGAAATTAATTCAGCCGGATCTAGAGAGGAAGGGAAGCCAGGATGGAAGTGAGCTGCTGAAAGTCTTAGGTGCCTGACAGAAGCTTGCCCTCCCCCATGTCCCTACCAGTGGTAAGTGATGAAACACTTTTTTTTGAAAGAGGAAAAAAGCTCTTGGTTTCACTGATCTATTTTAATTTTTCTGTTCTTTATTTCATTTTTAATATTCCTTTCTTTCTGCTAACTTTAGGCCCAGTTTCTTCTCTTATTATCGTTCCTTGAAGAATAAAATTAGCTTGTTAAGTATAAAGTTAACCTGTTAACAAGTTAGCTTGTTAACTGAGATCTTTCCTTTATAGGAAATGTTCTTTATTTTAAATTTTAGGGGAAAAACCTCCAAACTTCTCATTATCAGTAAATAGAGATAAAGCATGTAATACAGGGCTAAAATAATAGCCAGAGAACCTTAATTTGTCTAGAAATAAATAACAGTAAAATGCTGTTTTCTTTCTGGGTTTTTTTCCCCAAAACTAATTAATTCACCTTGAAAAACATTTTGTATTCTAATTTGTATTTATGTTGAAATTCTATATAAGAAAGATCTTGTTGTTGTTGAAAAATAAAAAAAACAAGTTTAATATGTAGCCAGTTTTTACTGTAGTAGTCAGTTCTGTCAGGTATATTCTTATTGTTATGCTATAGAGCAGCAGTCCCCAACATTTTTGGGACTGGTTTTGTGGAAGACAGTTTCTCCAGGGACTGGGGAGCAGGATGATTTCTGGATGATTCAAGTGCATTCACAACAACTGGAAAAACTGTGCTCATGGGCATTTAATATTCAACCATTAATAGTCACTTAATTTTTACCATGCTGAGGGTTTTCTTTTTCTTTCTGTTCATGATTCCTTTTGCTGAGCAAATGCTTTTAAAGTCAATGATAACCCTATATGCAAAACAGAAAAAGAGACACAGATGTACAGAACAGACTCTTGGACTCTGTGGGAGAAGGTGAGGGTGGGATGTTTGGAGAGATCAGCATCGAAACATGTATATTATCTAGGGTGAAACAGATCACCAGCCCAGGTTGGATGCATGAGACAAGTGCTCGGGCCTGGTGCACTGGGAAAATCCAGAAGGATCGGGTAGAGAGGGAGGTGGGAGGGGGAATCGGGATGGGGAATACATGTAAATCCATGGCTGATTCATGTCAACATATGACAGGGACCACTACAATATTGTGAAGTGATTGGCCTCCAACTAATGAAAATAAATGGAAAAAAAAAAAAAGTCAATGAGGTCTTTCATTTGTTTTGTTTTGTTTTGCATTACTCTAAGAGGTAGACCAAAAAATGTTGTGATTTATGTCAAAGCATATTATACCTATATTTTTCTCAAGAGATTTAGATTACTGGCCATCTAGTTAGCTCTTTAATCAATGCGGAGTTTCTTTTTCTCTCTGGGAGTGTCCTAATTTCATTCACTTTTTACTTGAGAAACCTCCCTGCTGTTCTGGTACTGGCTGTTAACAATCGACATTGCCAGCATCACTGTAGGAGGGTTCCCTTCTCTCCACAACCTCCCCAACATTTGTTGGTTTTAGACCTTTTGCTGAAGTCCATTCTAACCTGTGTGAGGTGATACCTCATTGTAATTTTGATTTGCATTTCTCTAAGAATTCACATAGTTCATCAGGCACTCTGTCTATGGACGGAGGTTCATGACATTGAACAGGAGGCAGGGATCAAGACCATCCCCAAGGGAAACAAATGCAAAAAGGCAAAATGGTTGTCTGAGGACTCCTTACAAATAGCTGTGAAAAGAAGAGAAGCAAAAAGCAAAGGAGAAATGGAAAGATATTTCCATTTGAATGCAGAGTTCCAAAGAACAGCAAGGAGAGATAAGAAAGCTTTCCTCAGACAGCAATGAAAATAAATGGAGGAAAACAACAGAATGGGAAACACTAGAGATCACTTCAAGAAAATTAGAGATACCAAGGGAACATTTCATGCAAAGATGGGTTCGATAAAGGACAGAAATGGTATGGACCTAACAGAAGCAAAAGCTATTAAGAAGAGGTGGCAAGAATACACAGAAGAACTGTACAAAAAGATCTTCATGACCCAGATAATCACGATGGTGTGATCACTCACCTAGAGCCAGACATCCTGGAATGTGAAGTCAGGTGGGCCTTAGAAAGCATCACTACCAACAAAGCTAGTGGAGGTGATGGAATTCCAGTTGAGCTCTTTCAAATGCTGAATGATGGTGCTGTGAAAGTGCTCTACTCAATATGCCAGCAAATTTGGAAAACTCAGCAGTGGGCACAGGACTGGAAAAAGTCAGTTTTCATTCCAGTCTCAAAGAAAGGCAATCCCAAAGAATGCTCAAACTACCGCACAATTGCACTCATCTCACATGCTAGTAAAGTAATGCTCAAAATTCTCCAAGCCAGGCTTCAGCAATACATGAACCATGAACTTCCAGATATTCAAGCTGGTTGTAGAAAATGCAGAGGAACCAGAGACCAAATTGCCAACATCTGCTGGATCATCAAAAAAGCAAGAGAGTTCCAGAAAAACATCTATATCTGCTCTATTGACTATGCCAAAGCCTTTGACTGTATGGGTCACAATAAACTGTGGAAAATTCTGAAAGAGATGGGAATACCAGACCACCTGACCCACCTCTTGAGAAACCTATATGCAGGTCTGGAAGCAACAGTTAGAAGTGGACATGGAACAACAGACTGGTTCCAAACAGGAAAAGGAGTACCTCAAGGCTGTATATTGTCACCCTGCTTATTGAACATATATGCATAGTACATCATGAGAAATGCTGGGTTGGAAGAAGCACAAGCTGGAATCAAGATTGCCGGGAGAAATATCAATAACCTCAGTTATGCAGATGACACTACCCTTATGGCAGAAAGTGAAGAGGAACTAAAAAGCCTCTTGATGAAAGAGAAAGAGGAGGGTGAAAAAGTTGGCTTAAAGCTCAACATTCAGAAAACTAATAACATGGCATCTGGTCCCATCACTTCATGGGAAATAGATGCAGAAACAGTGGAAGCAGTGTCAGACTTATTTATTGTTGCTCCAAAATCACTCCTCTGAGCTCCACTGGAATACTTCCTGATTAGGATGTGATTTGGTTTCAGAAATTGCTTTCTCAAACCACCCAGTGCCACTACAGCCTCTCTGAATATTCGGCTACTGAGCAGGATTTTCTCCAAACCTGTCTGGTCTCAAGTCCACAATGTGAGCTAGTGGACCTCCACTCCCCTTCCCGTTTCTCTGAACCAGATGTGCACTCCAGCCGCCTGGCCTCCACCCCAGACAGAGGGATCCTGTCGACTCCCACCCCCGCCCCTGCGCTTTCTCCTGCTGGAGACCCGCTCCCAGGCTAGGGCCCACGGTAGAGACCCTGGGCTGGACATCAGGCAGATCCCGCCAAAGAAACAGACCATCCACTGCACCGCATGTACTTATATCTTTATTTTAGTCCGGTATCAGATTTCGATTTTTTTTGTTTCTTCTTCGCGTTGTAGATGGAGGTCACCACGGGTCAGGGGAGTGGGGCATGGACAGGGTGTTTGGGGATGTGAGGAGAAGGAGTCTCATGGGTTGGATTCAGAAATCAGAACGTGAAGCGGAGAACGTGGCGATGTAACCATCTGCAGCCCTTCACGTGGAGCATTCGTGAGGCACGAGGCTTCCCATTTCAAAGAAAACTAAAGATTCAGCAAACTTACAAGATATTGCTTTGGAGGGAAAAGAAGGCTCACACGTCAGGCAAATCCCAGTGCACAGATCTGTATCCCAGGTGCACGAAGGAGGGCACCTTCCAAGGCCCGAACCTGGGCTCTTGTCTACCACTCAGAAATGAAGTGTCCCAGGAGACACACGTGCTGACAAAGCAGCAGATCTTCTTGGGAGAGGGCACCCGGGTGCAGAGCCGTAGGGGAAGGGAACCCAGGAGAACAGCTCTGTCACACAGCCTGCAGTCTCGGGTTTTATGGTGATGGCATTAGTTTCCGGGTTGTCTTTAGCCGATCATTCTGATTCAGAGTCCTTCCGGTGGTGCAGGCCTTCTTCAGCCCAGATGGATGCCAGAGAGAAGGATTCTGGGAGGTGGTCGGACATGTGGCGTCTCCTTTGGACCTTTCCCAAACTCTTCCTGTTGGTGGAGGCTCATTAGTCCCGTGTTCCTTGCCAGCACCTCCTGTTGTAAAACAACTCATGGCAATGGTTACTAGGTGCCTGGCCAGGGTGGGATCAGTGCGCTTCCCCTAACACCCTGATCACCTGCACCATCTCCACTTAGCTGCAGAGGAAAGACTCAGCAGGCAGCTGAGAAAAGCTGACCGTTCCTGGTTAGAACAAGGTGAGCAGTCTTTGCCAGAAGACCGCCAGGGTCCCACTGACCAGGCTTTGTCTGAAGGACACTGTAGCCCTGAACGGCTTCCGCCAGAAGGACACTGTAGCAGTTGAATATACTCTGTGAAACGTTCCAAAGAAGAAGAGAACGACAAACAAGAGGCACAGGAAGAATATGAGCAAGCTATGCCTGCTGCGCTGCGAAGAAACAGCAACTTGAGAGGCAAAAAAGGAGAGAGGAGAGGCTCCAAGGCTCTCCAAAAAAAGAAAATGCAAGTGCTCAAAATGTGGAGCCAAAACACTCACAGTGGCCAGACAAATTCGAAATCACAAATGGAGTATTTTCTAAGAAAATACAGGAGAAGAATTAACGGGAAAAATTTACGGTACAAATATCTATTTGCCTTTGAGTCCTTTTGTATAGGGACTGTCCGTCCTAACATGTAACTAGATTTGTCAGCATAAACTGGCCTGTGAAGGGATAGAATAGGGGGGAAAAAAAAGGGAAAAAATGTGTAGAAGTCGTACCGTTTTCAAATAGTTTCAATTCTCGTTCAGAGTTCAGTTGATCGGTTTCCTGGAGATGCGACAAGGACGTCAAGGATCATTCAACAAAACCTTTCCAAGTCGCTTCAAACGTCGTTTAAACCAGATTTCTACCTATTGCTTCATCAGGTTCTTTCTGAAAGCAATACGACATCTTGGGTGCGATGGAAACGAGAAACCAGGTTCTCGTGGCACCAGCAATCTTTCCTGTTAGAAAGCTCAAAATAGATTGCATTGCATGCAGACAAAGCAGTTTAATAAATTCCTTTATCACATTTTGGTACGGTAATTCATTTGGCAGAAAGGGCATCATCTTGCCCTCGAGATAAGCCCACACAATGTGGCTTAGAAGTCGCAGGAGTAGGTCTTGCATGAAGGAAGTCGTTCTCGCTAAGTCGCAACACATAACGGATATCTCGTTTTGCTTTCGGTCAGGCTGTGCCTGCGTCTTAATTCATAGAGGTGCCTCAGTGGCTCTGCAGAGAGGCCAGTGTCCTTACAAAGAGAAGTTGAAAGTCACCTAGTGAGGAGAGGCACCGCGCAGGGTGCAGAGACCCAAGGGGACGCGCCAGGTTTTAAAGAGCTTGTGGCCTCTTGAAGGGGGCGTGTCTAAGGCAAAGCTGAGAGCTGGTTGTTTTCAGAAGAGGCGGCAGGAAGTGGCGAGTGGGGTGGGGCCAAGCCGCCTGCTCAATATCGGTTTTTGAATACCCCGGGTGTGTTTGGAGCTCTGGAGGTGGTCTCTGATAGCCGGGGACCTGGACGGGGAGAAGTTCGGCTAGGTGTGTGAGTATCAAATGCGGAGGTGCTTGTGTCTCCATAGAGCTGAGAAAGCTTGCTAGGGCTAGTGTCGTTGCACCCGAATCCCTGGGCACGTTGTGGCCATCAGAAGCCGTGCAGAGACTCCAGATGGCGGCAGATACTTTCCCAAAGCTGCTTTAGTGCAGGAGTCTCTGAGGGCACTGACGGGCATATGTGTTGACTCTTAAGTTGGAAGGAAAACGTGTAAATGAGCACTGGGTTGCCTCAGAACCCCAGGAAAGGACTAGAAGGTGTGAGATGTCTGTGTCCTTAGCACAGAAAAGGTGCTTGCACTGCATCTCCTTGAAGGCGGATGTCATCCTGTAGCCTCACACGGCTGCCCAGAGAAGTGTGGTGGGTCCGGCTGCTCCACACTCAAAGCAGTAGAGCGGCCAGGTTGGTGCAAAGGAAAGTTTGCTTTGTTTCAGACGCCGGCAGGTCGGGGGGAGGATGGTGGACACCTGTCCAGAGGCTGACTGACCGCTCCCCCACCCAAACCCTTAGTGGCAACCAGTGGGGCCAGAGCTTTTCCAGACAGAAGTGTGAGGGGGCCGCTCTATGCAGAAACAGCCCAGGCAGCTGGTTGAGAGTCACCTTCAGATCAGTCATCAGTGGTCTGACCAACATCATCTTGATTGTTTTCGGGACAGTGAACCTTCAGGTCCAGGGTCAGTTCGATTGCTTGACGAGAGGCCAGACAGGAAGTTCAGGCAAGGCTTTATTGCGGCTCTGGGTGCAGGAGGAAGGGAGCCAAACAAGTGACAGGTTCCCCTGGTTTGCACCCCAGGAGGGTGGGGGGAGGGTGTCAGGGCATGCGGGGGACTGTGGTCCCTGAAGTGGGGCGAGTGCAGGCTGGGTCAGGGGTTGGGCTGGAGGGGTGAGATCGAGGTCTGCCCCCTCCCCACACCCTTGGTGGGGTGTGTGCAGGCATCACAGCCAGGCTCCCACTTTTGTTCTCCAGCTGGGACGTGGTGATTGGGTTTTTGATCTGCTTTCCTATCTTGTGCATCATTGGCCCCAACTGTTCATGTGGGGTCTTCCTGAAAGAGGGACTGAACTCTTGTCCCCGAAATTGGCGGGTGGACTCCTAAGTACTGGACCGCTGGGGAAAGCCGGTACAATATATACAGAAAGGCCAGATCTGGGCCTCCTGTGGCCCTGGGCCTAAAACGTTCACATCAGGAAGCCTGCGGAAGGTTTCTCTGCCCCTTTCATCCCCCTCACTTCATCCTCTAGGCACCAATTTCTCCTCTGGGCTCCACTGGTATACTTCCTGATTAGGATGTGATTTGGTTTCAGAAATGGCCTTCTCAAACCATGCAGTGCCACCGCAGCCTCTCTGAATATTCAGCTACTGAGCAGAATTGTCTCCAAACCTGTCTGGTCTCAAGTCCACAATGTGAGCCTGCGGACCTCCACTCCCCTTCCCGTTTCTCTGAACCAGATGTGCACTCCAGGCGCCTGGCCTCCACCCCCGACAGAGGGCTCCTGTCGACTCCCACCCCCACCCCTGCGCTTTCTCCTGCTGGAGACCCGCTCCCAGGCTAGGGCCCACGGTAGAGACCCTGGGCTGGACATCAGGCAGATCCCGCCAAAGAAACAGACCATCCACTGCACCGCATGTACTTATATCTTTATTTTAGTCCGGTATCAGGTTTTGATTTTTTTTTTTTTCTTCGTGTTGTAGATGGAGGTCACCACGGGTCAGGGGAGTGGGGCATGGACAGGGTGTTTGGGGATGTGAGGAGAAGGAGTCTCATGGGTTGGATTCAGAAATAAGGACGTGAAGCGGAGAACGTGGCGATGTAACCATCTGCAGCCCTTCACGTGGAGCATTCGTGAGGCACGAGGCTTCCCATTTCAAAGAAAACTAAAGATTCAGCAAACTTACAAGATATTGCTTTGGAGGGAAAAGAAGGCTCACACGTCAGGCAAATCCCAGTGCACAGATCTGTATCCCAGGTGCACGAAGGAGGGCACCTTCCAAGGCCCGAACCTGGGCTCTTGTCTACCACTCAGAAATGAAGTGTCCCAGGAGACACACGTGCCGACAAAGCAGCAGATCTTCTTGGGAGAGGGCACCCGGGTGCAGAGCCGTAGTGGAAGGGAACCCAGGAGAACAGCTCTGTCACACGGCCTGCAGTCTTGGGTTTTATGGTGATGGCATTAGTTTCCGGGTTGTCTTTAGCCGATCATCCTGACTCAGAGTCCTTCCGGTGGTGCAGGCCTTCTTCAGCCCAGATGGATGCCAGAGAGAAGGATTCTGGGAGGTGGTCGGACATGTGGCGTCTCCTTTGGACCTTTCCCAAACTCTTCCTGTTGGTGGAGGCTCATTAGTCCCGTGTTCCTTGCCAGCACCTCCTGTTGTAAAACAACTCATGGCAATGGTTACTAGGTGCCTGGCCAGGGTGGGATCAGTGCGCTTCCCCTAACACCCTGATCACCTGCACCATCTCCACTTAGCTGCAGAGGAAAGACTCAGCAGGCAGCTGAGAAAAGCTGACCGTTCCTGGTTAGAACAAGGTGAGCAGTCTTTGCCAGAAGACCGCCAGGGTCCCACTGACCAGGCTTTGTCTGAAGGACACTGTAGCCCTGAACGGCTTCCACCAGAAGGACACTGTAGCAGTTGAATATACTCTGTGAAACGTTCCAAAGAAGAAGAGAACGACAAACAAGAGGCACAGGAAGCATATGAGCAAGACACGCCTGCTGCGCTGCGAAGAAACAGCAACTTGAGAGGCAAAAAAGGAGAGAGGAGAGGCTCCAAGGCTCTCCAAAAAAAGAAAATTCAAGTGCTCAAAATGTGGAGCCAAAACACTCACAGTGGCCAGACAAATTCGAAATCACAAATGGAGTATTTTCTAAGAAAATACAGGAGAAGAATTAACGGGAAAAATTTACGGTACAAATATCTACTTGCCTTTGAGTCCTTTTGTATAGGGACTGTCCGTCCTAACATATAACTAGATTTGTCAGCATAAACTGGCCTGCAAAGGGATAGAATAGGGGGGGAAAAAAAGGAAAAAAATGTGTAGAAGTCGTACCGTTTTCAAATAGTTTCAATTCTCCGTTCAGAGTTCAGTGGATCGGTTTCCTGGAGATGCGACAAGGACGTCAAGGATCATTCAACAAAACCTTTCCAAGTCGCTTCAAACGTCGTTTAAACCGGATTTCTACCTATTGCTTCATCAGGTTCTTTCTGAAAGCAATACGACATCTTGGGTGCGATGGAAACGAGAAACCAGGTTCTCATAGCACCAGCAATCTTTCCTGTTAGAAAGCTCAAAATAGATTGCATTGCATGCAGACAAATCAGTTTAATAAATTCCTTTATCACAGTTTGGTACGGTAATTCATTTGGCAGAAAGGGCATCATCTTGCCCTCGAGATAAGCCCACACAATGTGGCTTAGAAGTCGCAGGAGTAGGTCTTGCATGAAGGAAGTCGTTCTCGCTAAGTCGCAACACATAACGGACATCTCGTTGCTTTCGGTCAGGCTGTGCCTGCGTCTTAATTCATAGAGGTGCCTCAGTGGCTCTGCAGAGAGGCCAGTGTCCTTACAAAGAGAAGTTGAAAGTCACCTAGTGAGGAGAGGCACCGCGCAGGGTGCAGAGACCCAAGGGGACGCGCCAGGTTTTAAAGAGCTTGTGGCCTCTTGAAGGGGGCGTGTCTAAGGCAGAGCTGAGAGCTGGTTGGTTTCAGAAGAGGCGGCAGGAAGTGGCGAGTGGGGTGGGGCCAAGCCGCCTGCTCAATATCGGTTTTTGAATACCCCGGGTGTGTTTGGAGCTCTGGAGGTGGTCTCTGATAGCCGGGGACCAAACTGAGCATATTTTTTTTTTATAAAACTGAGCACTTTTTTTTTTTTTTTTGTCATGAAACTGAGCATTTTTTTTTTTTTTGTCAGAAAACTGAGCACTTTTTTTTTGGTCACAAAACTGAGCACTTTTTTTTTTTTGGTCACAAAACTGAGCACTTTTTTTTTTTTTTTTTTTTTTTTTGTCACCAAACAGAGCATTTATTTATTTATTTATTTTTGTCACCAAACTGAGCTGAAGAAGGAATTCATAGGGCCTCGACTCCATCTCAGGCCTGTCTGTGCTGATCGTGCGTGGCCACCTCTCCAGTGGACTCTGAACTCTGTGCTTAGCGCCTGTGGGAACAACAATGGAAGGATAAGACCCCCCTCTGGGCAGGGGAATGTTGAAGAAGAGAAAACAGACACTAATCACCCCTGCCTCTGGACACTATCTATCAGAATGTAAGCACAGGCTTATCGGTTATTAACTATTTGGAATGTAACTGCGGGCTTATTGATTATTGACTGTTTGAACACATAACACGTGAATGATGGGGTTATTGTAATTGTATTTACCCTTCCTTTGTTTATGTAAGTCTCAAGGGAATTGGGGTAGTGGGTTTGGACGCGTGCACATGGGGTATAAAAGATTTTCACAAATGCTGGTCGGGGTCCTTGGCTAAGAGGAGACTCTGCCTTGGGCCCGCCAGTGTAATAAACTGCACTCCACTATCTGCATTGTCCTTCTGAGAGAGTTTGCTTCCCGGAAAGCGTGGCTATAACATTTGGTGCATTGGCCGGGAAACTCCTCACTTTGAGGAGACAGGTCTCACTTGAGGCCACCCCGAGGCTTTGTAGCTTGAACCTCCTAGAGGAGGGAAGGCGCCTCGCCCCTCTGGAAGGATTCTGCTTCTCAACGCCCGGACCTTTCACGTCAGCAGGTAGTGGACGGCAGCAGGGGAACTGAGCGCTCAGGTGAGGAGGAACTCACCGAGTAGGGTGGAAGAGGGGGCCTGATCACCCCTCTGGGAGGGACTAGAAGGAGCGGGGACCCACAGGAGCCTGGAATAGGCAGGCGGCGATTGCTTGGTACACAGGTCGACGAGCGTGCTAGGGTTTAGGAAGGAAATTTGTGAAGGTCATTTAGGAGGTGTGTCCACGCTGTCTCGGGGAAAATTATTACCAAGCTATCGCCAGGGGATTCTTAGGATAGGAAACTGGTCCTTGTATGCTCGTATTCTGCCCTCCCCCAGGAGGTGTCCTCTCTGCTGTGAAATTCTTGACCCCCTTGGAATTGTTGGGCTAGAAGGAGGGGGAAACAGAAGTGAGTATGAATTGGCTTTTCTGGAGATGGCCTGGGACATGAGATATTTAACCCATCTGTGTTTTCATCCGCACCTGATCAAGCCCACCAAGGCAGAATGGACTTTAAGGGAGAAACAGTCTCGGACCATGTGATGTTCTGGTTCAGCTATGCTGACTGGCAGGTGAAGACACGCTGATCCCCCTTCTCCCTCTGGGATCTGGCAGGTAAGGCTCTTCTCACCCCAGTTAAGGAGGCAAAATGGCAATTTAAGTGTCACTGAGTGGAAATATCAGAAGTACATAGGGTACTGAGAACTTCGTAGACAGAACGAAAAGGAAAAGTAGAAGGTCCGAGAAGGTAAGCAAGATGGGGGAAAGTGAATCTAAGGCAACTGTATTGGAGTGCATGATTAAAAATTTAAAGAAGGGATTAGGAGGAGACTATGGGGTGGAGATGAAGCCTAACCGCCTCCATATACTCTGTGAGGTCGAATGGCCCCCTATGGGAGCAGGATGGCCACCAGAGAACACCGTGAACTTAAAAATAGTGGAAGCAATCTATACAGTAGTCACAGGAGAGCCAGGACACATGGATCTATATCCATCTATTGACTCATGGCTAGGGTTAGCTTGAGACCCTCCTACTTGGACAAGGTTCTGTATCCAGAAGGGAAAGGGAAAAATATTAATGGCACAAAAATTGACTTATGATAAAAAAGGAAATTCTACAGGATTTGGACGGGGATGACCTGACCCCTCCCCCATGCTGGATAATGACACGCCTGCCTCCCAGTGCTTCACCAGGACCGGAGGCCGCCTTAATGCCCGATCCAGGGCCAGGTGAAGTTTCTGCAACAGCCACTGCTCCTCTGCCAGCTTTCCCGGAGTTCATAGAGCCGCCGTTTGGGCAGGCTCCGATCCCGGTGACAGAAGCCTCTGGCCAACACTTCCAGGATCCGGCTCCACCCGAACCGCCCAAGCTATACCCGCCTCTCCTGGTGAGTACTGACAAGACGGGGAGGGAGACGTTGGAATTAAGCAGAGACCGCGCCCTGCCGGAGAGCTGGAGGGAACGAAAGAGAACAAACAAGAGCCTTACAGTGCAAGTTGCTGCTCTGGGAAAGTCTATCTCGGGCCCTCCAGAAAACCTCATCTGCCCCAGGGACAGGACAGTCCTTCAGCCGGTCCAAAGGGAGGCCCTGGGCCCATTACAGCCAAACCAGTGTGCCCGGTGCCGAGCTTTTGGCCACTGGAAGAAGAAGAAGCTCCCGCAGTTGTGGGGCTTGCTGACCTGGAAATTAACTAGGGCTGCCAGGGCTCAGAGATATCAGGTCCCTGAGAGCCCATGGTAACCGTAAAAGTGGGGGACCAAAACACTGACTTCGTGGTGGATACAGGAGAACTGTCGGTAGTAACAAAACCTGTGGCACCTCTGTCCACAAGACTACCGCTGTAACTGGGGTATCGGGAGAAGAGATGATTAAATCATTTTGCCAGCCCAGAAAATGTCAGATTGGGGGGTGGGGGGGCACCAAGTGATTCATGAACTCCTCTGCATTCCTGAGTGCCCAGTACCCCTGTTGGGAAGAGACTTGCTCTCCAAACTAGGAGCACAAGTGACTTTCTCCCCTGAGGAGAGACCCACCTTCTGGACGGACTCTATGACTTATTTGCCCTCTCTCTCAATACCAACCCAAGATGAGTGGAGGTTGCATGAGCCTCTGAAGGCAGAACCGGGTGGGCCAGAAGAACATGAGGCAGCTAACTCAATTATTCCCTGAGGTCTGGGTGGAAGACAACCCCCTCTCCCCCCCCCCCCCCCCCCCCCAGGCTGGCTAAACATCATGCCCCAGTGATAATAGAACTCAAACCAGGCACCATCCCGGTTAGAGGGCACCAGTACCCGCTATGGATGGAGGCCTGAACCGGCATATTGCCCCACATCAATAGATTGAAACAAGCAGGCATTCTGGTAGAGTGCCAGTCGGCTTGGAATACGCCAATCCTGCCAGTCAACAGGGAAGGAGGACAGGACTATAGGCCTGTACAAGATCTCAGGCTAGTCAACCAGGCTACTGTGACTTTACATCCCACTGTTCCAAACCCCTATACCTTACTTAGCCTCCTCCCACCGAGGACTAAAGTTTACACTTGCCTAGATCTCAAGGATGCCTTCTTCTGCATACGCCTCGCCCCAGCGTCACAGCCCATCTTTGCCTTTGAATGGGAAGATCCAGTGGGGAGCACCAAACAACAGCTCATCTGGACTCCCCCACAAGGGTTTAAAAACTTCCCAGCCATCTTTGGAGAAGCCTTGGCTTCTGATCAGGACTCATTCCATCCGGAAGAGTATGGATGTCAGCTCCTACAATAGGGGGATGACCTGCTGCTGGCTGCCTGAGACCAAGGAAAAATGCTGGAAAGGGACAAATGCACTGCTCCAGCTGTTGATGGAAGGTTACCGGGTGTCGAAGAAGAAGGCACAGATCTACAAAGAGGAGGTAAGGTATCTGGGGTTTGTTTTAAAGAAGGACTCAGGGTTCCAGACCCTAATTGGGTCCTATATACTGATGGCACTCGCCTGATAAAACAGGGACAACAGTGTGAGGGGGCCGCTCTATGCAGAAACAGCCCAGGCAGGTGGTTGAGAGTCACCTTCAGATCGGTCATCAGTAGTCTGACCAACATCATCTTGATTGTTTTCGGGACAGTGAACCTTCAGGTCCAGGGTCGGTTCGATTGCTTGACGAGAGGCCAGACAGGAAGTTCAGGCAAGGCTTTATTGCGGCTCTGGGTGCAGGAGGAAGGGAGCCAAACAAGTGACAGGTTCCCCTGGTTTACACCCCAGGAGGGTGGGGGGAGGGTGTCAGGGCATGCGGGGGACTGTGGTCCCTGAAGTGGGGCGAGTGCAGGCTGGGTCAGGGGTTGGGCTGGAGGGGTGAGATCGAGGTCTGCCCCCTCCCCACACCCTTGGTGGGGTGTGTGCAGGCATCACAGCCAGGCTCCCACTTTTGTTCTCCAGCTGGGACGTGGTGATTGGGTTTTTGATCTGCTTTCCTATCTTGTGCATCATTGGCCCCAACTGTTCATGTGGGGTCTTCCTGAAAGAGGGACTGAACTCTTGTCCCTGGAATTGGCGGGTGGACTCCTAAGCACTGGACCGCTGGGGAAAGCCGGTACAATATATACAGAAAGGCCAGATCTGGGCCTCCTGTGGCCCTGGGCCTAAAACGTTCATATCAGGAAGCCTGTGGAAGGTTTCTCTGCCCCTTTCATCCCCCTCACTTCATCCTCTAGGCACCCATTTCTCCTCTGAGCTCCACTGGTATACTTCCTGATTGGGATGTGATTTGGTTTCAGAAATGGCCTTCTCAAACCATGCAGTGCCACCGCAGCCTCTCTGAATATTCAGCTACTGAGCAGGATTGTCTCCAGACCTGTCTGGTGTCAAGTCCACAATGTGAGCCTGAGGATCTCCACTCCCCTTCCCGTTTCTCTGAACCAGATGTGCACTCCAGGCGCCTGGCCTCCACCCCCGACAGAGGGCTCCTGTCGACTCCCACCCCCACCCCTGCGCTTTCTCCTGCTGGAGACCCGCTCCCAGGCTAGGGCCCACGGTAGAGACCCTGGGCTGGACATCAGGCAGATCCCGCCAAAGAAACAGACCATCCACTGCACCGCATGTACTTATATCTTTATTTTAGTCCGGTATCAGGTTTTGATTTTTTGTTTCTTCTTCGCGTTGTAGATGGAGGTCACCACGGGTCGGGGGAGTGGGGCATGGACAGGGTGTTTGGGGATGTGAGGAGAAGGAGTCTCATGGGTTGGATTCAGAAATCAGAACGTGAAGCGGAGAACGTGGTGATGTAACCATCTGCAGCCCTTCACGTGGAGCATTCGTGAGGCACGAGGCTTCCCATTTCAAAGAAAACTAAAGATTCAGCAAACTTACAAGATATTGCTTTGGAGGGAAAAGAAGGCTCACACGTCAGGCAAATCCCAGTGCACAGATCTGTATCCCAGGTGCACGAAGGAGGGCACCTTCCAAGGCCCGAACCTGGGCTCTTGTCTACCACTCAGAAATGAAGTGTCCCAGGAGACACACGTGCCGACAAAGCAGCAGATCTTCTTGGGAGAGGGCACCCGGGTGCAGAGCCGTAGTGGAAGGGAACCCAGGAGAACAGCTCTGTCACACGGCCTGCAGTCTTGGGTTTTATGGTGATGGCATTAGTTTCCGGGTTGTCTTTAGCCGATCATCCTGACTCAGAGTCCTTCCGGTGGTGCAGGCCTTCTTCAGCCCAGATGGATGCCAGAGAGAAGGATTCTGGGAGGTGGTCGGACATGTGGCGTCTCCTTTGGACCTTTCCCAAACTCTTCCTGTTGGTGGAGGCTCATTAGTCCCGTGTTCCTTGCCAGCACCTCCTGTTGTAAAACAACTCATGGCAATGGTTACTAGGTGCCTGGCCAGGGTGGGATCAGTGCGCTTCCCCTAACACCCTGATCACCTGCACCATCTCCACTTAGCTGCAGAGGAAAGACTCAGCAGGCAGCTGAGAAAAGCTGACCGTTCCTGGTTAGAACAAGGTGAGCAGTCTTTGCCAGAAGACCGCCAGGGTCCCACTGACCAGGCTTTGTCTGAAGGACACTGTAGCCCTGAACGGCTTCCACCAGAAGGACACTGTAGCAGTTGAATATACTCTGTGAAACGATCCAAAGAAGAAGAGAACGACAAACAAGAGGCACAGGAAGCATATGAGCAAGACACGCCTGCTGCGCTGCGAAGAAACAGCAACTTGAGAGGCAAAAAAGGAGAGAGGAGAGGCTCCAAGGCTCTCCAAAAAAAGAAAATTCAAGTGCTCAAAATGTGGAGCCAAAACACTCACAGTGGCCAGACAAATTCGAAATCACAAATGGAGTATTTTCTAAGAAAATACAGGAGAAGAATTAACGGGAAAAATTTACGGTACAAATATCTACTTGCCTTTGAGTCCTTTTGTATAGGGACTGTCCGTCCTAACATATAACTAGATTTGTCAGCA
This sequence comes from Dama dama, assembly GCF_033118175.1. Lineage (NCBI taxonomy): Eukaryota > Metazoa > Chordata > Mammalia > Artiodactyla > Cervidae > Dama > Dama dama. Next base: position 55,436,626 of record NC_083684.1, read on the forward strand.
TAAACTGGCCTGCGAAGGGATAGAATAGGGGGGGGGAAAAGGAAAAAAATGTGTAGAAGTCGTCCCGTTTTCAAATAGTTTCAATTCTCCGTTCAGAATTCAGTGGATCGGTTTCCTGGAGATGCGACAAGGACGTCAAGGATCATTCAACAAAACCTTTCCAAGTCGCTTCAAACGTCGTTTAAACCGGATTTCTACCTATTGCTTCATCAGGTTCTTTCTGAAAGCAATACGACATCTTGGGTGCGATGGAAACGAGAAACCAGGTTCTCATAGCACCAGCAATCTTTCCTGTTAGAAAGCTCAAAATAGATTGCATTGCATGCAGACAAATCAGTTTAATAAATTCCTTTATCACATTTTGGTACGGTAATTCATTTGGCAGAAAGGGCATCATCTTGCCCTCGAGATAAGCCCACACAATGTGGCTTAGAAGTCGCAGGAGTAGGTCTTGCATGAAGGAAGTCGTTCTCGTTAAGTCGCAACACATAAAGGATATCTCGTTTTGCTTTCGGTCAGGCTGTGCCTGCGTCTTAATTCATAGAGGTGCCTCAGTGGCTCTGCAGAGAGGCCAGTGTCCTTACAAAGAGAAGTTGAAAGTCACCTAGTGAGGAGAGGCACCGCGCAGGGTGCAGAGACCCAAGGGGACGCGCCAGGTTTTAAAGAGCTTGTGACCTCTTGAAGGGGGCGTGTCTAAGGCAAAGCTGAGAGCTGGTTGTTTTCAGAAGAGGCGGCAGGAAGTGGCGAGTGGGGTGGGGCCAAGCCGCCTGCTCAATATCGGTTTTTGAATACCCCGGGTGTGTTTGGAGCTCTGGAGGTGGTCTCTGATAGCCTGGGACCTGGACGGGGAGAAGTTCGGCTAGGTGTGTGAGTATCAAATGCGGAGGTGCTTGTGTCTCCATAGAGCTGAGAAAGCCTGCTAGGGCTAGTGTCGTTGCACCCGAATCCCTGGGCACGTTGTGGCCATCAGAAGCCGTGCAGAGACTCCAGATGGCGGCAGATACTTTCCCAAAGCTGCTTTAGTGCAGGAGTCTCTGAGGGCACTGACGGGCCTATGTGTTGACTCTTAAGTTGGAAGGAAAACGTGTAAATGAGCACTGGGTTGCCTCAGAACCCCAGGAAAGGACTAGAAGGTGTGAGATGTCTGTGTCCTTAGCACAGAAAAGGTGCTTGCACTGCATCTCCTTGAAGGCGGATGTCATCCTGTAGCCTCACACGGCTGCCCAGAGAAGTGTGGTGGGTCCGGCTGCTCCACACTCAAAGCAGTAGAGCGGCCAGGTTGGTGCAAAGGAAAGTTTGCTTTGTTTCAGACGCCGGCAGGTCGGGGGGAGGATGGTGGACACCTGTCCAGAGGCTGACTGACCGCTCCCCCACCCAAACCCTTAGTGGCAACCAGTGGGGCCAGAGCTTTTCCAGACAGAAGTGTGAGGGGGCCGCTCTATGCAGAAACAGCCCAGGCAGCTGGTTGAGAGTCACCTTCAGATCAGTCATCAGTGGTCTGACCAACATCATCTTGATTGTTTTCGGGACAGTGAACCTTCAGGTCCAGGGTCGGTTCGATTGCTTGACGAGAGGCCAGACAGGAAGTTCAGGCAAGGCTTTATTGCGGCTCTGGGTGCAGGAGGAAGGGAGCCAAACAAGTGACAGGTTCCCCTGGTTTGCACCCCAGGAGGGTGGGGGGAGGGTGTCAGGGCATGCGGGGGACTGTGGTCCCTGAAGTGGGGCGAGTGCAGGCTGGGTCAGGGGTTGGGCTGGAGGGGTGAGATCGAGGTCTGCCCCCTCCCCACACCCTTGGTGGGGTGTGTGCAGGCATCACAGCCAGGCTCCCACTTTTGTTCTCCAGCTGGGACGTGGTGATTGGGTTTTTGATCTGCTTTCCTATCTTGTGCATCATTGGCCCCAACTGTTCATGTGGGGTCTTCCTGAAAGAGGGACTGAACTCTTGTCCCCGAAATTGGCGGGTGGACTCCTAAGCACTGGACCGCTGGGGAAAGCCGGTACAATATATACAGAAAGGCCAGATCTGGGCCTCCTGTGGCCCTGGGCCTAAAACGTTCACATCAGGAAGCCTGCGGAAGGTTTCTCTGCCCCTTTCATCCCCCTCACGTCATCCTCTAGGCACCCATTTCTCCTCTGGGCTCCACTGGTATACTTCCTGATTGGGATGTGATTTGGTTTCAGAAATGGCCTTCTCAAACCATGCAGTGCCACCGCAGCCTCTCTGAACATTCAGCTACTGAGCAGGATTGTCTCCAAACCTGTCTGGTCTCAAGTCCACAATGTGAGCCTGCGGACCTCCACTCCCCTTCCCGTTTCTCTGAACCAGATGTGCACTCCAGGCGCCTGGCCTCCACCCCCGACAGAGGGCTCCTGTCGACTCCCACCCCCACCCCTGCGCTTTCTCCTGCTGGAGACCCGCTCCCAGGCTAGGGCCCACGGTAGAGACCCTGGGCTGGACATCAGGCAGATCCCGCCAAAGAAACAGACCATCCACTGCACCGCATGTACTTATATCTTTATTTTAGTCCGGTATCAGGTTTTGATTTTTTGTTTCTTCTTCGTGTTGTAGATGGAGGTCACCACGGGTCGGGGGAGTGGGGCATGGACAGGGTGTTTGGGGATGTGAGGAGAAGGAGTCTCATGGGTTGGATTCAGAAATAAGGACGTGAAGCGGAGAACGTGGCGATGTAACCATCTGCAGCCCTTCACGTGGAGCATTCGTGAGGCACGAGGCTTCCCATTTCAAAGAAAACTAAAGATTCAGCAAACTTACAAGATATTGCTTTGGAGGGAAAAGAAGGCTCACACGTCAGGCAAATCCCAGTGCACAGATCTGTATCCCAGGTGCACGAAGGAGGACACCTTCCATGGCCCGAACCTGGGCTCTTGTCTACCACTCAGAAATGAAGTGTCCCAGGAGACACACGTGCCGACAAAGCAGCAGATCTTCTTGGGAGAGGGCACCCGGGTGCAGAGCCGTAGTGGAAGGGAACCCAGGAGAACAGCTCTGTCACACGGCCTGCAGTCTCGGGTTTTATGGTGATGGCATTAGTTTCTGGGTTGTCTTTAGCCGATCATCCTGACTCAGAGTCCTTCCGGTGGTGCAGGCCTTCTTCAGCCCAGATGGATGCCAGAGAGAAGGATTCTGGGAGGTGGTCGGACATGTGGCGTCTCCTTTGGACCTTTCCCAAACTCTTCCTGTTGGTGGAGGCTCATTAGTCCCGTGTTCCTTGCCAGCACCTCCTGTTGTAAAACAACTCATGGCAATGGTTACTAGGTGCCTGGCCAGGGTGGGATCAGTGCGCTTCCCCTAACACCCTGATCACCTGCACCATCTCCACTTAGCTGCAGAGGAAAGACTCAGCAGGCAGCTGAGAAAAGCTGACCGTTCCTGGTTAGAACAAGGTGAGCAGTCTTTGCCAGAAGACCGCCAGGGTCCCACTGACCAGGCTTTGTCTGAAGGACACTGTAGCCCTGAACGGCTTCCACCAGAAAGACACTGTAGCAGTTGAATATACTCTGTGAAACGTTCCAAAGAAGAAGAGAACGACACACAAGAGGCACAGAAAGCATATGAGCAAGACACGCCTGCTGCGCTGCGAAGAAACAGCAACTTGAGAGGCAAAAAAGGAGAGAGGAGAGGCTCCAAGGCTCTCCAAAAAAAGAAAATTCAAGTGCTCAAAATGTGGAGCCAAAACACTCACAGTGGCCAGACAAATTCGAAATCACAAATGGAGTATTTTCTAAGAAAATACAGGAGAAGAATTAACGGGAAAAATTTACGGTACAAATATCTACTTGCCTTTGAGTCCTTTTGTATAGGGACTGTCCGTCCTAACATATAACTAGATTTGTCAGCATAAACTGGCCTGCGAAGGGATAGAATAGGGGGGGGGAAAAGGAAAAAAATGTGTAGAAGTCGTACCGTTTTCAAATAGTTTCAATTCTCCGTTCAGAGTTCAGTGGATCGGTTTCCTGGAGATGCGACAAGGACGTCAAGGATCATTCAACAAAACCTTTCCAAGTCGCTTCAAACGTCGTTTAAACCGGATTTCTACCTATTGCTTCATCAGGTTCTTTCTGAAAGCAATACGACATCTTGGGTGCGATGGAAACGAGAAACCAGGTTCTCATAGCACCAGCAATCTTTCCTGTTAGAAAGCTCAAAATAGATTGCATTGCATGCAGACAAATCAGTTTAATAAATTCCTTTATCACATTTTGGTACGGTAATTCATTTGGCAGAAAGGGCATCATCTTGCCCTCGAGATAAGCCCGCACAATGTGGCTTAGAAGTCGCAGAAGTAGGTCTTGCATGAAGGAAGTCCTTCTCGCTAAGTCGCAACACATACTGGATATCTCGTTGCTTTTGGTCAGGCTGTGCCTGCGTCTTAATTCATAGAGGTGCCTCAGTGGCTCTGCAGAGAGGCCAGTGTCCTTACAAAGAGAAGTTGAAAGTCACCTAGTGAGGAGAGGCACCGGGCAGGGTGCAGAGACCCAAGGGGACGCGCCAGGTTTTAAAGAGCTTGTGGCCTCTTGACGGGGGCGTGTCTAAGGCAGAGCTGAGAGCTGGTTGTTTTCAGAAGAGGCGGCAGGAAGTGTCGAGTGGGGTGGGGCCAAGCCGCCTGCTCAATATCGGTTTTTGAATACCCCGGGTGTGTTTGGAGCTCTGGAGGTGGTCTCTGATAGCCGGAGACCAAACTGAGCATATTTTTTTTTTTATAAAACTGAGCACTTTGTTTTTTTTTTTTTTTTTTTGTCATGAAACTGAGCATTTTTTTTTTTTTTTTGTCAGAAAACTGAGCACTTTTTTTTTGTTCACAAAACTGAGCACTTTTTTTTTTTTTTTTTTGTCACCAAACTGAGCATTTATTTATTTATTTATTTTTGTCACCAAACTGAGCTGAAGAAGGAATTCATAGGGCCTGGACTCCATCTCAGGCCTGTCTGTGCTGATCGTGCGTGGCCACCTCTCCAGTGGACTCTGAACTCTGTGCTTAGCGCCTGTGGGAACAACATTGGAAGGATAAGACCCCCCTCTGGGCAGGGGAATGTTGAAGAAGAGAAAACAGACACTAATCACCCCTGCCTCTGGACACTATCTATCAGAATGTAAGCACAGGCTTATCGGTTATTAACTATTTGGAATGTAACTGCGGGCTTATTGATTATTGACTGTTTGAACACATAACACGTGAATGATGGGGTTATTGTAATTGTATTTACCCTTCCTTTGTTTATGTAAGTCTCAAGGGAATTGGGGTAGTGGGTTTGGACGCGTGCACATGGGGTATAAAAGATTTTCACAAATGCTGGTCGGGGTCCTTGGCTAAGAGGAGACTCTGCCTTGGGCCCGCCAGTGTAATAAACTGCACTCCACTATCTGCATTGTCCTTCTGAGAGAGTTTGCTTCCCGGAAAGCGTGGCTATAACATTTGGTGCATTGGCCGGGAAACTCCTCACTTTGAGGAGACAGGTCTCACTTGAGGCCACCCCGAGGCTTTGTAGCTTGAACCTCCTAGAGGAGGGAAGGCGCCTCGCCCCTCTGGAAGGATTCTGCTTCTCAACGCCCGGACCTTTCACGTCAGCAGGTAGTGGACGGCAGCAGGGGAACTGAGCGCTCAGGTGAGGAGGAACTCACCGAGTAGGGTGGAAGAGGGGGCCTGATCACCCCTCTGGGAGGGACTAGAAGGAGCGGGGACCCACAGGAGCCTGGAATAGGCAGGCGGCGATTGCTTGGTACACAGGTCGACGAGCGTGCTAGGGTTTAGGAAGGAAATTTGTGAAGGTCATTTAGGAGGTGTGTCCACGCTGTCTCGGGGAAAATTATTACCAAGCTATCGCCAGGGGATTCTTAGGATAGGAAACTGGTCCTTGTATGCTCGTATTCTGCCCTCCCCCAGGAGGTGTCCTCTCTGCTGTGAAATTCTTGACCCCCTTGGAATTGTTGGGCTAGAAGGAGGGGGAAACAGAAGTGAGTATGAATTGGCTTTTCTGGAGATGGCCTGGGACATGAGATATTTAACCCATCTGTGTTTTCATCCGCACCTGATCAAGCCCACCAAGGCAGAATGGACTTTAAGGGAGAAACAGTCTCGGACCATGTGATGTTCTGGTTCAGCTATGCTGACTGGCAGGTGAAGACACGCTGATCCCCCTTCTCCCTCTGGGATCTGGCAGGTAAGGCTCTTCTCACCCCAGTTAAGGAGGCAAAATGGCAATTTAAGTGTCACTGAGTGGAAATATCAGAAGTACATAGGGTACTGAGAACTTCGTAGACAGAACGAAAAGGAAAAGTAGAAGAAGGTCCGAGAAGGTAAGCAAGATGGGGGAAAGTGAATCTAAGGCAACTGTATTGGAGTGCATGATTAAAAATTTAAAGAAGGGATTAGGAGGAGACTATGGGGTGGAGATGAAGCCTAACTGCCTCCACATACTCTGTGAGGTCGAATGGCCCCCTATGGGAGCAGGATGGCCACCAGAGAACACTGTGAACTTAAAAATAGTGGAAGCAATCTATACAGCAGTCACAGGAGAGCCAGGACACTTGGATCTATATCCATCTATTGACTCATGGCTAGGGTTAGCTTGAGACCCTCCTACTTGGACAAGGTTCTGTATCCAGAAGGGAAAGGGAAAAATATTAATGGCACAAAAATTGACTTATGATAAAAAAGGAAATTCTACAGGATTTGGACGGGGATGACCTGACCCCTCCCCCATGCTGGATAATGACACGCCTGCCTCCCAGTGCTTCACCAGGACCGGAGGCCGCCTTAATGCCCGATCCAGGGCCAGGTGAAGTTTCTGCAACAGCCACTGCTCCTCTGCCAGCTTTCCCGGAGTTCATAGAGCCGCCGTTTGGGCAGGCTCCGATCCCGGTGACAGAAGCCTCTGGCCAACACTTCCAGGATCCGGCTCCACCCGAACCGCCCAAGCTATACCCGCCTCTCCTGGTGAGTACTGACAAGACGGGGAGGGAGACGTTGGAATTAAGCAGAGACCGCGCCCTGCCGGAGAGCTGGAGGGAACGAAAGAGAACAAACAAGAGCCTTACAGTGCAAGTTGCTGCTCTGGGAAAGTCTATCTCGGGCCCTCCAGAAAACCTCATCTGCCCCAGGGACAGGACAGTCCTTCAGCCGGTCCAAAGGGAGGCCCTGGGCCCATTACAGCCAAACCAGTGTGCCCGGTGCCGAGCTTTTGGCCACTGGAAGAAGAAGAAGCTCCCGCAGTTGTGGGGCTTGCTGACCTGGAAATTAACTAGGGCTGCCAGGGCTCAGAGATATCAGGTCCCTGAGAGCCCATGGTAACCGTAAAAGTGGGGGACCAAAACACTGACTTCGTGGTGGATACAGGAGAACTGTCGGTAGTAACAAAACCTGTGGCACCTCTGTCCACAAGACTACCGCTGTAACTGGGGTATCGGGAGAAGAGATGATTAAATCATTTTGCCAGCCCAGAAAATGTCAGATTGGGGGGTGGGGGGGGCACCAAGTGATTCATGAACTCCTCTGCATTCCTGAGTGCCCAGTACCCCTGTTGGGAAGAGACTTGCTCTCCAAACTAGGAGCACAAGTGACTTTCTCCCCTGAGGAGAGACCCACCTTCTGGACGGACTCTATGACTTATTTGCCCTCTCTCTCAATACCAACCCAAGATGAGTGGAGGTTGCATGAGCCTCTGAAGGCAGAACCGGGTGGGCCAGAAGAACATGAGGCAGCTAACTCAATTATTCCCTGAGGTCTGGGTGGAAGACAACCCCCTCCCCCCCCCCCCCCCCCCAGGCTGGCTAAACATCATGCCCCAGTGATAATAGAACTCAAACCAGGCACCATCCCGGTTAGAGGGCGCCAGTACCCGCTATGGATGGAGGCCTGAACCGGCATATTGCCCCACATCAATAGATTGAAACAAGCAGGCATTCTGGTAGAGTGACAGTCGGCTTGGAATACGCCAATCCTGCCAGTCAACAGGGAAGGAGGACAGGACTATAGGCCTGTACAAGATCTCAGGCTAGTCAACCAGGCTACTGTGACTTTACATCCCACTGTTCCAAACCCCTATACCTTACTTAGCCTCCTCCCACCGAGGACTAAAGTTTACACTTGCCTAGATCTCAAGGATGCCTTCTTCTGCATACGCCTCGCCCCAGCGTCACAGCCCATCTTTGCCTTTGAATGGGAAGATCCAGTGGGGAGCACCAAACAACAGCTCATCTGGACTCCCCCACAAGGGTTTAAAAACTTCCCAGCCATCTTTGGAGAAGCCTTGGCTTCTGATCAGGACTCATTCCATCCGGAAGAGTATGGATGTCAGCTCCTACAATAGGGGGATGACCTGCTGCTGGCTGCCTGAGACCAAGGAAAAATGCTGGAAAGGGACAAATGCACTGCTCCAGCTGTTGATGGAAGGTTACCGGGTGTCGAAGAAGAAGGCACAGATCTACAAAGAGGAGGTAAGGTATCTGGGGTTTGTTTTAAAGAAGGACTCAGGGTTCCAGACCCTAATTGGGTCCTATATACTGATGGCACTCGCCTGATAAAACAGGGACAACAGTGTGAGGGGGCCGCTCTATGCAGAAACAGCCCAGGCAGGTGGTTGAGAGTCACCTGCAGATCGGTCATCAGTGGTCTGACCAACATCATCTTGATTGTTTTCGGGACAGTGAACCTAGCTATAGTACATGTCCCCGGTCACCAGATAGGAGAAGACCCTAAGGCGCGGGGCAATCGTGCTGCTGATGCGGCCGCTCGAGAAGCGGCTAGCCGGGACTATGCTGCCCTCATATTAGCCGTGGGACTTCCACCTCCTTGTATGGGGACCTTGCCACCAGTTCCCGAATATTCCCTCCCTGATCTCGCCTGGATCAACAAGGATACCACCCTCCAGAAAGATGACCAAGATGGATGGTACCGAGACCAAATCAACAACCTGATCTTGCCTGCCACCCTGGGTCGTCACCTGTGTGAACACCTGCACACAACTACACACTTGGGAGAAAAAAAGACCCTAACACTTCTCCAGACGGCCTGCCTGAGGTTCCCTCGACAAAATGCCACTGTACGAGAGATAATTCAAGCCTGCGAAGCGTGCCAGCTGATGAGGGCAGAGAAGAAGCAGCACTCGGGAACGAGATACCGAGGGGAAAAGCCAGGGCAACATTGGGAGATAGATTTCACTGAGGTAAGGCCAGGCAAGTACGGGTACCGCTATCTGTTGGTTCTGGTAGATACCTTCTCGGGGTGGGTGGAAGCTTTCCCCACTAAGGGAGAGACAGCAATAGTGGTTGCTAAAAAGATCTTAGAGGAGATAGGGCCTAGGTATGGGCTGCCAGTGACTATGGGCTCTGATAATGGACCTGCCTTTGTGAGCCAGATTGTACAAGGGCTGGCCCAAGCTCTGGGGACGAAATGGAAGTTACACTGCGAATATAATCCCCAGAGCTCAGGACAGGTTGAGAGAATGAATCGGACCCTAAAAGAAACTTTGACAAAGTTGGCAATAGAGACTGGCGGGGACTGGGTGACCCTCCTCCCCTTTGCACTCTTTCGGGCACGTAACACCCCTTATAAGCTGAATCTTACTCCTTTTGAGATTCTGTATGGAAGACCCCCTCCTGTGTATCCTATTTTCGAAGGAAAATGTCTGCCACCCCCTACTTTGGGACAATTCCAGCAAACTCTGATAGCATTAAGTAAGATGCATAACCATGTTTGGAAATTGATTCGAGAGATACATGAGGGCCAAAACAAGAGGGCCCTCCCCTCACATAATATTGGCCCAGGTGATTGGGTTTGGGTAAAACGACACCAATCTAAAGTATTAGAACCTAGATGGAAACGCCCTTATGTTGTTCTTCTTACCACTCCTACCGCTGTCAAGGTCGACAGGATTGGACCCTGGGTTCACTGCAATCACGTGCGGCAAGCCACATCGGAAGAACAGGAAAAAGCGCGAGCAGAATGGAAGGCGAGTCCTCACCCGTCAAATCCTTTGAAACTGAAACTCGTCCGCCGGGAGGCCTCCTAATTCTCCTGCTGATGGCAGCTCTCATCGACCCAGGAGCGACCAGTCATAACCCCCATCAATCTGCTAAGATCACATGGAAACTCAACGACGGGCAAACTCATGAGCTGCTCAATGAGACCTCAGGAATCCACCCTCCAAACACCTGGTGGCCGGACCTGAACTTCGACCTCTCAAGCCTCTTCGCAAAGCAGGACGGTCTCTATGATAAGTACTATAGGGATGGGATAAAAAACCATAGGTTGGGGTTTGGGGCTTGCCCGGGCTATGTAAGAAATAACTGGAAAACCTGTGGTGGCATAGAAAGCTATTATTGCAGGAGCTGGAGTTGTGTGACCTCTTGTGATGGACCCCAGAGGTGGGATGTCGGAAACAGAGATCTAGTTAGCTTCACCTTCAAGGACCGTAGACACCAGGGGCCTCAGGTACGAGTACAATTTAACCAGGAACGGGCGAAGAAAGAAAACCGCTGGACCTCAGGACTGACTTGGGGTTTTCAGCTTCACGTAAATTGGCCCGGCCCCTACCCAGGCGAGCTTTTAATCATTAAACAGGTTATTGAGCCGGTGCAGGTACATAGTTTAGGTCCCAATCTGGTCAAAGCATTACAGGGGCATAAGGCGACCCCCAAGCCAACCACCTTCAGACCAAGCTTGCCGGGAACATTTAACATCTCCTCTACCCCGAGCCTCAGAGGCAAACTGACAGAAACCCCTGGCCCTCTGGCTGTTACCATTAGCTCAGCAATTCAGGACCCCCTATGGGCCTTAGTGAATGCAGCCTTTACGGTCTTAAACCATACCAACCCTAATGCGACCCAGTCCTGTTGGCTTTGTTATAATCTTCACCCACCCTTCTATGAGGCCATAGGCCTCAATGTCTCTTACCACTTATCTTCAGGCCAGAACCCACCCCCATGCCGATGGGAAGAACGCAAGGTTGGCCTCACAATGAATGAAGTCTGGGGACAGGGACTCTGTTTGGGCACAGTGCCACGTGATAAAACTTCCCTCTGTGCCCGGACTATTAGTAACCTACGCTTACACGGCAAACATTGGATTGTGCCAGAGGTTGGGGGTTGGTGGATTTGTTCACATACTGGGCTAACCCCATGTTTACATTGTGAAGATTTTTAACCAGAGTCAAGAATTCTGTGTCCTGGTTGCTGTAATGCCAAAAATCTTATACCACTCTGAAGAGGTTATGTACTCACATTGGGACCGGGAATTGCTAAGACAAAAGAGAGAGCCAATCAGTGCGATCACCATGGCAGCCTTGTTCAGTCTTGGGCTGGCAGGAGCAGGGACAGGAATAGCTTCACTATCTCTGCAAGGCCAAGGGTTTTCCTCCCTACGAGCCGCCATAGATGAAGATATAACTCGCATAGAAGAATCAATCAGCCACTTAGAGAAGTCTCTGACTTCCTTGTCTGAGGTGGTCTTGCAGAATAGGAGAGGATTAGACTTGATTTTTCTCCAACACGGTGGGGTCTGCGCGGCTCTGGGAGAAGAATGTTGTTTCTATGCAGACCATACAGGAGTGGTAAGAGAATCTATGGCAAAAGTAAGAGAAGGGCTGGCGCAACGAAAGAGGGAACGGGAGGCCCAACAGGGATGGTTTGAGTCTTGGTTTCAACGCTCCCCCTGGCTGACCACCTTAGTTTCCACCCTCCTGGGCCCGCTTATAGTGCTATTATTAACACTTACATTTGGCCCTTGTATTTTAAACCGGCTAATGTCATTTATTAAAGAACGTCTAAATACCATTCAGATTATGGTATTGAGGCAGCAATATCAGATGGTAGCCCAGGATGAAGAGAAAGATTCCTCTACAGGAACAACAAGACAGGGGGGAATGTGAGGCTGCCAGGGTTACTACCGTGACGGGCGGCCTGGACCTAAGTTTTAGCTTCCCCCGAAATGGTAAGATTCCCTACCCCCATCAGGTAACCTGGAGCCAGCCAATCAATATGCGCCCAGTAAGAACAAAGGGAGAGCTGGCCTTCCTCACTTCCCCTGGGCTCGAGTCCAGGAAGCCTTTATGCTCACACCCAGACTCAACTTCCTTCGTTTTAAATTCTAAAATCATTTTGTTGACAATTGTGAAAGGCACTTTCCATTTATATCTCTTACAAAATATTGCCTATATTCCCTGTGTGTATGATCCATCCTTGAGGCTGTCTTAGGGCTTCTCAGGTGGCACTAGTATCCAAGAATCTGCCTGCCAATGCAGGAGGCACAGGAGACACGGGATCGATCCCTGAATAGGCAAGATCGCCTGCAGAAGGAAATGGTAACCCAATCCCAGTATTCTTGCTTGGAGAATTCCATGGACAGGAGAGCCTGTCTTACTCCCAGATTTTGTACCTCCTCCTCCCCACCATACTTAATCTCCTGCTCTCCCACTAGAAACCACTAGTTTCAAAATATCCTTCTGCTGCTTTTTTGTTATATCCACTACTCGTCAGGAAAGTAGTGTATATTACAATTGTTTTTGTTAGATCCACTAGAAGAAAAGCATTATAAAAGTATAAAATTTTTTTCTTTTATCCACTTCATATACAGTCAAGAAAGTACTGTAGATAGCAACGAAGTAGTGTATCTCTCCGCACAGGAAGGAGTAGCCAAGACACAGCCTCTTCCAGATGGAGACTTCCCATATGTCTTTCAGAGCAAGTAAATTGAGGACCTAGACTAAAAGGAACAGAAACACTCCCTTGTTCAGCATGGAGACACTGATTTATTTAACCAAGAACAAGCTCAAAGAAACTCTTGAAAATATAGTTGCTGACCTTCTCACAGAGATGTTATAGACATTTGTAGAAAATAAATTACAAGTGGATGAATTGAGGCTGGCCCGGAGGCCATTCAGTGAGTTGCTTAAACACCTAGTCAAATGGTTGCTGCTATCTGTCCTACACCAGATGGCTTTGGTGGCATGGAACCAGTTAGGCATGAGTTGCTTAAGGAATAAGATTATATATGTCTTTAGGAAGTTTGGTCACCAACTAGCTGAAGTCATCATGGCTTAATTTCTATTCATGTGTCAGTTCGGTATCTATGCTATCTTTGTGAAGTCTTAAGAAGACAGCATCATGCATTATTGTGTGAGAGGACTCATCATTGTGGGATGTTTGCGGCTAAGATTTCAGTTTCCTTCTGATTTATACATCCCAACTCTGCCTGCCTAACCAACAAGACTGATTGAACTGGGGGAGACATCCCTAAGATTATAATAGTATTCAAAATACACAGATCACCAGCTTACCTTCCTTTTTTGTTTCCTCAACAACAGTTTGGTCTAACACGAACAAAAATTGAGAAACAGAATTTTTGCTGTTGGCAGCAACACACCACCTCTACCCTCCTGACAATGGATGACCTGTGGGCCTTTTCAGTTGCTCTTTGTGACTAGTCCACCAGGCTCCTATGTTCATGGGCTTTCCCAAGCAAGAATACTGGAGTGGGGTGCCACTTCCTATTCCAGGGGATCTTATGCACCCAGAGATCAGATGCGTGTTCCCTGCATGTCCTGCGTTGCAGGCATTTTCTTTATCACTGAGCCCCTAACAAAGTACAGCCTTCACTCTAAGGATATAAAGGATATCTGAAGGCTCATGTGGTCTGCCCGATTCTGTGCTGACTTCCTTCTCCTGGAGCTGAAACTCCAGCCAGGGACAGACCAGGGAAGGGACGGATTGTAACCAAGCAGGACCCTCTGAGGCTTTCCCAGAATAACCCCCCAGCCAAGTCCTCTGCCTGCCTTTTGTCTGTAAAAAAACTTGCACCACAGAATAAATGTAGGGACTTCACTCCCGGTCTAGTGGCTAAGACTCCACCAGTCAAATTCAGGGGTGAAGGTTGAATACTTGGTTGGGGTATGAATATCCCACATGCCTTGCAGCGAGATTAGGGGGAAAAAAAAGAAGAAGAATAAATTTAATCAGTGAAGTGAGAAAATGTGGAAAGGAAAACAGTCAAACAAGACTGATGAAAAAATGAGACCTAGTCTTATTTAAATATATGTATGACTCAGTTTGTGTGTTTGTCTTTAGATAACATTCCTGAGATTCATTTCTCAATGAGCTCCATTTAATTGACTTAAAGAAAAGTAAACACTTACAAATAAAGTATTTCTAAGGTTCACATGATCTGGGAAATGTTCAATATTAAGTCCATATTTGGTATGGACCTCAGGTTAGTTTGTTGTTTAACCGCGTGTGAATTGATGGAGACATGAGTCACTAAGATTGTCATCAACACTCACTGCACCTAGTTCTGCTGCGAGTCAAAAAGTCCTATCTGTTACAAAATTTAACTGCAAGGAAATTAACTATGATGATATTGTCATAAATAATAGAGATAAATGGTAGAGATGTTTTTAGGTAAACTCTTTAAAAGAATTATATTTCGTTTTTCCAAATTCGTCGGAATTTAGAACTTTAGGGTTTTGCTAAATTCAGTAAAATAATGAGAATGTACTGAAGACTGAAATCAGTTTGAGATAAAATACTGAAACACTGACTACTGAACAAATCCATGTTTATCTTTACCTTCTTATGAATGAAAACACTAAATGTGTTTATTAAACACACATCTTGTACCACCTAAAGAAAAATTATGCTCTGAAATATGTCTGTCATATACTTTATGAATCTAATGTCATAAAAAGAAATACAATTCAATTGCTTGTTTCTTGGTTTTAAGTTTTAAGGGATTTTAGAAATGCAGTGTATTTACAGTTACTAAAAATGGTAAGAGACTGGAATGCAAGTAGGACATATGTTTGTTGTCAAAAGAAGATATAGAAAATAACAGTAGTTTTTCTTGAAATATAACAAGAGGATAATTTTGCTGGTTTGGATAGGGAAAAATAAGAGACATATTATGTGGATACAAAAAAAAATGATTAACGTTTTTAAAAAAGGGAGGATTGATTAAGGTTAAATTAAATTTAATTAGGTAAAGAACTTTCTTTTTAATAGTAACCTGGTCCAAGACTGGAATTTGGCTTTCTCTCTCTAATAAGAAAACAAACTTCCTGGAATAATGAGCTGCCTTGGAGAAGAGATGGGAAGTCTCTTTCTCTAGCTAACTTTGAGTGTCCAGGAGGAACTGTGAGGCAGCTCAGAGGGAAATATTAGACTGATTGGCATCCCTGGTGTGTTAAATACCACGGGGAACATTGTTAAATGTAAGTCTTCTAGAGTTCTCCTGCGGACGGTTGCTATTAATACAGATGTGTTAAAAATTAAGGAATTCCGACAAACCTGGTGTGTCCTGATGTTACCAAGACATAATTCTCATTACTGTAATCAAGTTTCTTAGCCCATTACATTGTGCTCACGAGTGTCACCATATCTTTAAGTCACTCACAGAGAGTTCTTGTACTCGGACGGTTTTGCAAAAGTGCTTCATATAGGGAAGACCATTTTGAGAAGCACTGGTCTCTGATCAATTTCACTTTATACCATGCAACTGGGTAGGAAATTTAGGGTGAAGTGAAAGTTGCTCAGTTGTGTCTGACTCTTTGTGACCCCATGGATTATACAGTCCATGGAATTCTCTAGGCCAGAATACTGGAGTGTAGCCCTTCCCTTCTCAGAGGATCTTCCCAACCCAGGGGGCTTCCCTTGTGGCTCAGCTGGTAAAGGAAATTTTAAAATCCTAATTTAAAAAACATGATGGTATCATAAAAGTGTTTAACAAAAAAGATGAGCTCCTGAAACAACTTGTAAATATAGTTTTAGAGTTTATGGATTTTGTTGGCTGAAATCTTATTGGGTTTGATCTGTGATTTCCAGATAAAACAAAGCCCTTCCCCTCAAGCTACTAATGACTGACAGCAATTGAGTAAATTCCCTCTGTGAGTAAAATGCAAATATGTTTCTTTTCTCTCTTTTTTGTTCCTCCAGAGGTTAATGATTCTTATGTTCTGAGCGGCCTTATCAGGTTAATAAAAACGACAGTTTCCTGACAGGAGCAGAAATCTTCCTATTTTGCGGACTTCTAGAAGAGAGAAATCTGCAAGGCAAAAACGAATGGCAGGACTTTGGCCTGGATTTCCTGAGCTTAGGAGGCTATTTGTTGTTTGTCTTTGGCATTTGGTCTGAAACACTTTTTTTGTACATATAATTGTTTTATTATTGATTTATTCTTGGAGGTGGTCTTTCTGATCAACACACATACTCTTCCGTTCAAGGGGGGCTTTCTCGAGTTGCAGCACTAATTGTGAACAAGACAGCTCAAATTCTAGCCTCACAGCAAAGACCACTTGGATACTACATATATATCAAATGGAAACCCTCCACAACGCTTCTTCCTTCTTGTCCTCTAAACTAGGAGGACTCTTTTGAAAAACATGACAAATGTGTACTTTAATCATTATCCTCATGGTAATATGTCTCATAATTTTCAAATGTCTGTCCAGGGCTTATGACAAGGCAATCAAAGAGAGAAATAATATTGTCTTAATACAGACTATTGATGCTAAGCTTGAAACTCGAGATGATTTCCAACTCTGTGTCCATTCCCCAAGTAGGGAGGATGACTCCTGAAGGAACTGTAATCAAGCAGGACCCTATGAAGCCTTTGTAGATCTCCACCCAGGTCCACCTGCCTTCTGTTTGGGAAAAAAAAAAAAAAGGTTTAGTCAAAGAATAAATTTAATCACAGAAAATATAGAAAGAAAACTGTGAAGAAAGACAAAATAAGAATACCTTAGCTACTGAACAAACTCATGCAGAATTAGTTTGTCCTCAAGGGCTAGTCATAATGCTGGGAGCCAGGACCTTTGACCTCTTTTACAGAATCAGAAACCCCCCCGGCAGAGGGAAGAAGTGAACTATGCCGCCCACAAACAGGAAGACCTGAGACCGGCTGGAACCAGAAGGGTGATGCTGCTGTTCCCCGTGACCTCATCACAGACCCAACAGAAAAGCGCCTCAAGTTGATCAGGCTCTCCTCCTTGAACACTGTAAGAGTCCTCAAACCCTCTCCAAGACCGGACACACAGCCTTTTAAAAAACATATATTTTATTTATTTATTTGGCTGCCTTGGGTCTTCCTTGTAACAGGCAGGATATTCCCTGCGTGTGGCAGCATCCTGGCTTGCAGCAGGCAGACTCTCTAGCTGTGGGGTGCGGGCTGAGCTGCTCTTGCCCTGGGGGATCTCAGTTTACCGACGGGAGATCATACCCCTGTGCCCGGCATTGCAAGGTGGATTCTTAACCACTGAACCGCCGAGGAAGTCCCAGGACACAGTCTTGTTTTTTTTTTTTTTTCTTCTTCTTTTTTTTTTTTTTTTTTATTAGTTGGAGGCTAATTACTTCACAACATTTCAGTGGGTTTTGTCATACATTGATATGAATCAGCCATAGATTCACACGTATTCCCCATCCCGATCCCCCCTCCCACCTCCCTCTCCACCCGATTCCTCTGGGTCTTCCCAGTGCACCAGGCCCGAGCACTTGTCTCATGCATCCCACCTGGGCTGGTGATCTGTTTCACCATAGATAGTATACATGCTGTTCTTTTGAAATATCCCACCCTCACATTCTCCCACAGAGTTCAAAAGTCTGTTCTGTATTTCTGTGTCTCTTTTTCTGTTTTGCATATAGGGTTATCGTTACCATCTTTCTAAATTCCATATATATGTGTTAGTATGCTGTAATGTTCTTTGTCTTTCTGGCTTACTTCACTCTGTATAAGGGGCTCCAGTTTCATCCATCTCATTAGGACTGATTCAAATGAATTCTTTTTAAGGGCTGAGTAATATTCCATGGTGTATATGTACCACAGCTTCCTTATCCATTCATCTGCTGATGGGCATCTAGGTTGCTTCCATGTCCAAGACACTGTCTTGAGGGCGTTATCCTGCTGCGACCCCCACACCTGGCAAAACAGTAAAGCTATGTGCTTCCATTTCACTCACAACTCTGTCTCCGAGATTTAATCCGGCCCTAGTACATACACAGAGACTGAATTTTGGCAGCAAAGCTGAAGGAATTACAGGGACCCGGGAGCAGGAGGGCTGAGGGTGTCTGAGCCCCCAGGGGGTCGAAAGCAGGGAGGTGCCAAAGGGGGAAATTCTGGAGGCGAGCCCTGAGGAGAGGTCAGTGTGGGGAGCAGGGACGGCGCTGTGTGCAGACCTGGGCGCTCAGGAGGCCGGTTCCTGATCTGAGCGGAGCGGCCAGAGGCGCCAGGGCGGCCCTGAGCGGAGTCGGGGGTGCACAAGGCCCTGGTGCCAGTCTTCAAGGAGAGAAGAGGGTCAGAACAGAGACAAGGAGAAGCTCTGCACCACGGAGGAACCCTCGGAGTGTAAGGACCATCCTGGCACGGGACGCATGTGGATGGTGTGGACTCCAACAAGCGCTGTGGTTCCCAAGGGGCCCGCGAGGCGGTTCCAACAGCGCTAGATACACCAAAGGCCCTTTTTTGCCAAAACTATGAAACTGCCCAAAAGCCCCAGCCCTGCGTTTATTCCTAACCCAACCTTCCTCTCCCATCCCCAGCGACAATGACCCTCTCTTCATTCCCTGCCCCCCAAACTCCTCCCCATTCCTTGGATTTTCTAGATCCTGCTAGGCTCTTCCAGCTCATTCTTCCTCATCCTCCATATCTTCCCTGCACACCCTGTCCCGTGTTCTAGATTCTTCTGCTTAGCTCCCCTCCTTTCCCTGGGTCCTGGATCCTTTTCCACCTCCACTGTGGTCTCAGTTTCACCGTCCCACAAATCTGAGCTCTTCGCAAAACTCCACTGAAGGACGTTTGGCGTCCCCAGGTGGACATTCACTTTCCTGAAGGGCTGCCCTAGATGCTGGAGGCCCCACCGCAGACCCCCTCTGAGAGCAATCCAGCCTTTCTCAGCCTGGCCCCAGCTGGAGCCTGGATCCTGCCCTCCTGTCCCACACTCTAGTCCCCACCCCAAGGCCGCCCCCCATTGGCATCTCCATTTCCCTTGGGCTCTAATCCAGGAAACTTTTCTGCCCCCATCCCTATCCCTCAAGTCCCTTCATTTTTTGAACTGTCCAAGCCCTCAACTCAAGCCTTCTGTCTCCTCTCAGGTCCTGACATCTGCCACTCCTGCTCATTCTCTGCGTTTCTAGAACCAAGGGATTCCAATCTCCTTCTCCACCTGGTTTCCTGTGCCCTTTGTCCATCCCCTCTTCTTCAGGGGTCCCTGGGACTCCTGCGTGCAAGGACATTTGCACCTGTGTGTTCCTAATACCTTTCACAGACACACAACACATAGACATATACAAGCACACAGATACATATAATTACATGAATACACATATACACACCCATGTCCACACATATACATAGGCAGGTACCTACATACATACACACAAATATGCACCACATTTTCACACACAAACGCACATACACACAGCCCACAGAGCTCCGATACCAAGGCCTTAATTCCAAGACTCTCAAGTGGTTGCACATGGAGCTCTTGTCTGCACACTCCTCCCCCTGGGCTGGGTCTGGAGAGTGTCCCTTCTCTTAGTGACAGTTTAACCCTGAGTGTGCTTTGCTGTCTTACGGTCGCTCACCTCACCGCACGTCAGAACCCTAACCTTTCTGATCACTCCTCTCTGCCCCTTCTGTCTCCAAAGGATCTCATATAGTTTCCCAGAGCGTCTGATCCTTTTCCCTCCAAGAGCACTTACACAGTGCAGTGCGTGCTGGGGACGCACTGCGTGGTGCCTGTGCCCAGCTTGCTCGGTGCTCTCACAGAGGCCCTCGCTCTGATGCAGAGACTGCCCTCAGCCGAGCCACAGTCCCTTCTTCGGTTGCCCCCCACCCACTCCTGGGAGCAGCCAGCAGCCAGGACCACCTGGCGCAGGGCTCCAGAGCCCCAAGTGCGGCCGACCCGGGGCCGAGGTGTCTGCTCAAAGCCCCCGTGCAAGGCTAAATGCAGCACGTCCCCAGTCGGCAGGGAAGGGAGGGAAACACATTAAGCCTGGGTGTCCCTGAAGCCTCAAGGAGTACAGCCTTCTGACCCTTGATCTGAGCCCTGTCAGGTTCATTTCAGACACTCACCTCCAGACCTCAAAGATCAGGATCGTGTTCTGTGTGTGCTGGGTGGTAACAGCAGCCGTAAGAAGGAGACTCCTTCTTGAGAGACTGTGCAGATTTCAAAGGACACACAACAGGAATTTGGAATTCCCTGGATGTCCAGTAGTTAAGACTCTGCGGTTTCACTTCCGGGGCCCTGGGCTCAATGCCTGTTTGGGGAACTGAGATCCTGCAAGCTGCACAGTGTGGCCAACAGGAAAAATAAAAAACCTACAGTTCCTCATAGTAAGATTTACAGTCTGTGTCTCTTTTCTTTTGTCTAGTCCTAATTCCTGGCAGGCAGGAACTGATCGTCATTTGGATTAGAATCCCTGGTATGTGGTAAACTGATTAGGGTATATGAACCTGAGTTCAGCCTCTGGATCATTAGGATCTGAACCCACCAAGATAATGAAGGGAGCGGTTCTGCTTCTGGGAGGACAAGGAGCCCAGACCCAGGGTGGAAAGGGGTGGAAGGGATGCTCGAGTGCCCTGGGGGTAGGGGTGACCCCGTGTAGCGTCTGCACGACCGGCACAGGTTTTGTGTTGCAGCCACTGGGGACGGGGACATTGACAGCAGCGGAGGGGAGGAGCCAGGAAGAGAAACTCGTGTCCAAATAATCCATGCTGGAGGGGGTGTGGAGAACAGGTGGGGGGATGTCACCTGGTGCAACCACTTGGAAGCAATATGAAGGCTCCTCAAAAAATCTAAGAATATAGTTGCCATGTATCTTGCAATCCCGATTCTGGGCATACTCTGAGACACATGTGTAATTCAAAAAGACGGATGGACCCCGGTGTTCATAACAGCCCAGACTATTGACAATAACCAAGACATAGAAACTACTAAATGTCCACCAACAGATGCACAGACACAGAAGACGTGGGGTGTGTGTGTGTGTGTGTGTGTGTGTGTGTGTGTGTGTGTGTGTCTATATAATGGAGCATCACTCGGCCCCTAAAAATAATGAAATAATGTGATTTGAAGCAACATGGACAGCCCTAGGGTTTATCATACTGAGTGAGGTAAATCAGAAAGAGAAAGACAAATACCATATATCACTCCTATGTGGAATCTAAAATAAGACATAAACAAACTTATCTTTGAAGCAAAAACAGACTCACAGACATAGAGAACAACTTGTGGTTGCCAAGGGGAAGTGGTGAGGAGAGGGAAGGATTGGAAGTTTGGGACTGGCAGATGGAAACTACTATATAGAGGGGGGGGCGGTCAGCACCAAGCCCTGGAGGACAGCACCCATTACCGTGAGATGAACCACAATGAAAAAAAAGATGGAAAAGAATATATAGATATGTCAATAAATCACTCTGCAGTGTAGCAGAAATCAAACCCGACATTGTAAATCAGCTATACTTTAAATAAATAAACAGGACCAGGATGGCAATCTGCTCCCACTGTTAGAAGTTCAGCAGAAGAGGGTAAAAGGGAAAATGATCTGAACTGACACCTGTTTAGTACCGTGTCCCCCTGGGTCCTCTCTGCACAGGATCAATCTCAGTTACCAGGTGCTAAGGGCTGCCAACAGCAATAGCACTAGAGGGAGAGGTCCACTGCATATCAATCTTTCCCCTGATTTTTTAAATTGTTAATCTTTATTCATTTTTTCTCTTTTTAATTTTTAAATTATGAAAGTATGCTAACGCATTTACAGGAGACGTGAAAAATAGAGAACAAGGTTACATGTATGTGCCTGGTATATTATAATTATTTTTTAAGTAGACAAATTAAGATTTTTAATTGGAGTTTCAACATCAAACTCTCAGTGTTTGTCTAGGTGAGAGAAAAGGCAAGAATTGGAACTCATACAATCTTCTCCTGAAAAGATCTAACTGTCTGAAGGCCTGTTCTGCCAGTTTTCCCCAGAGCACAGACTGCCTCATTTCTGATTTTCACCCTGAACTCCTTTGAGGGGAGTTGAAAGTCAGCAGTTGCAGTGGCCATGATTTAATCCTTGTAGGCGTAGATGGAAGTGTCAGTTTTCAGCTGGTAGAGCCCCTTTTTGCTCATAAACGTGACCATGATTCTGAGGGGGCATTTCATGACCATTTGATCCCATGGTGCTGAGAATGTCTGTTCTCAGGTTTGGCAAAGATTTTGTTGACAGGCCACTCAATGTGCTGTTTACTGGACTAGGCCATAAAACAGTACCCAAGATCTAGCTTCATTTTCTAAGCTTAGTCATGAATTAGATATTACAATATAAAATTGACTCGTTTATAAAAACCAGTTGAAATAAATAAAACTTTTAAAGGCTTTTTCCCGTTTTTCAAAATTTTACAAGTAAAGGTCAAACTAGAGTAGCTATGGTTCAGTCTCAGGAGTTAGAGATGGTCTAGATAAGTGTTCCTGAGAACAGAGCCAGAGCCCTGGTCTCAAGGCACAGGGAAAGACAATCAGGTTCTAAGAGAATGGTGGCAGGTCTAAGCCAAATGATGGTCAGAGAAAGCAAAATGGCCATCAAAAAGGACCACACAG